>NC_088405.1:15465185-15606835 GCF_034236695.1 Oncorhynchus nerka
CATCCAGGTTAAAGCCCACTAGAACAGGAAATCCAGGACACAGTTAATAGTCTGCTATAATTTAATTAGGTAGGACCTAGCTAGTCCAACTGAGACTGAGTCTGTGGTCTTAATTAGGTAGGACCTAGCTAGTCCAACTGAGACTGAGTCTGTGGTCTTAATTAGGTAGGACCTAGCTAGTCCAACTGAGACTGAGTCTGTGGTCTTAATTAGGTAGGACCTAGCTAGTCCAACTGAGACTGAGTCTGTGGTCTTAATTAGGTAGGACCTAGCTAGTCCAACTGAGACTGAGTCTGTGGTCTTAATTAGGTAGGACCTAGCTAGTCCAACTGAGACTGAGTCTGTGGTCTTAATTAGGTAGGACCTAGCTAGTCCAACTGAGACTGAGTCTGTGGTCTTAATTAGGTAGGACCTAGCTAGTCCAACTGAGACTGAGTCTGTGGTCTTAATTAGGTAGGACCTAGCTAGTCCAACTGAGACTGAGTCTGTGGTCTTAATTAGGTAGGACCTAGCTAGTCCAACTGAGACTGAGTCTGTGGTCTTAATTAGGAGACATTTTTATCAAGCCCTGAAATTAACTCCTATCTACTCATAACTGGAGGAATCTCCAGTCAGAATGTTATCTCTTCGTAGGTTCCCTGGACATCTCAGACTTTGTGCATCACACACAGACACACACACACACACACACACACACACACACACACACACACACACACACACACACACACACACACACACACACACACACACACACTGTAACTCACCCTGACCCCCATGAAGCGGTCTCTCAGTACGATCCAAGAGAGCAGGAATACGAAGGCCTTGTTGCAGCAGAACAGAGCTGACACGTCTGTAGTGTTGATCTTCCTCAGGGCCTGTGTTAGAGACAGGATCACGTCACAGCTTAAAATGACTTCGCCCAATTGCTAGATTTTCGGTGGTGTAGTTGGCTACGAGTGTTTTTGAAGCAGAGGATCAATAGTTTGAGTCCAGTAAGGGGACAGGGATGGTGAAGGAAGCTATACCGCTAAGCTAGCACTAGAAGGAAGCTATACCGCTAAGCTAGCACTAGAAGGAAGCTATACCGCTTAGCTAGCACTAGAAGGAAGCTATACCGCTAAGCTAGCTCTAGAAGGAAGCTATACCGCTTAGCTAGCACTAGAAGGAAGCTATACCACTAAGCTAGCACTAGAAGGAAGCTATACCGCTTAGCTAGCACTAGAAGGAAGCTATACCGCTAAGCTAGCACTAGAAGGAAGCTATACCGCTAAACTAGCACTAGAAGGAAGCTATACCGCTTAGCTAGCACTAGAAGGAAGCTATACCGCTAAGCTAGCACTAGAAGGAAGCTATATCGCTTAGCTAGCACTAGAACAGGGGTGTCAAAGTCAAATGGACGGAGGGCCAAATAAAAAAATCAGCTACAAGACGAGGGCCGGACTGTTCGAATGTTCATTGAAAATTTTTTAAATGACGCATATAGTCTAGTGAACCTAATTGAACCTACTGAAAACCTAACAAATATATTACAATATGATCAGATAAATAAAGCAATATTTTCTTATGGCTCTGTCAGTAATCTTTAATTTTCAACAGACACAAAAGACAAATTTCCTTTATATAAATATCCCCATAACATGAACATTAAATGAAAGAAACCGGTATTCAAGGCACCATCAGTAGACTATATTTTCTATTTTAGCAAAAGTGGGCTAAATTTACTTCAAAGAAAAAACAATAATAGCAATTTTCTATCATCCACTCAACTGAAATATTTTTAAAATATAATTGGATTGAAATACAAAAAATAAAGTGCAAAAATCTATTAATCAAAAACAACACTTTGTTTAAGGAGAAGTAACATGCAGTGAAAACAAATATTAAATTTTAACTTTTAAACTTGAACTGAGTAAAAACTCTAAATATGTGATTGCACAGTAATGTTCACTTGTTTGAGGTTGAGGGTGATACTTGGTGGTGTCCCATCTTTTCCACAAGTTCATCAATGTTCGGGGTAAGGCTCTGAGCTGAAGAAATCCTCAGAATTGAGTGGAGGTGTTCAGCAGTAAGTCGACTTCTGTGTGATGTTTTGTTCAGGTTCATCAAAGAAAACAGTTGTTCACACAGGTATGTGCTGCCAAACATAGACAACGTTTGAGCAGCCTGGATGCGCAGCTGGGGCATTGTGCCGGGGAGGAAACGGGCGAACTCCGCAGCACCCACTGCCGCATATTTTGCCCTCAGTGCATCATTGCATTGGAGGTCAATCAACTCCATTTGGAGGTTTGGTGGTGAGCTTTCCACGTCAACAGCAAATGGGTTACCGAGCAGTTCCAACCTGCTTTTTGTGCTTCAAAGTCAGCAAATCGGCGTCGAAAGTCAGCGGCAAGCATACCTATTTTATCAGCCAACTGTGTGCTCGGGAACGCACTGGTAGAGAGCTTCTCTTTCATGGTCTGGCAGCTGGGAAAGTGGCTCAAATTTTCTTTCCGCATCTGCGTCTCCCACAGAGTCAGTTTGGTTTTAAATGCCTTCACTGTACTGTACATATCAGAGATGACACGATCCCGACCCTGCAGCTGCAAGTTTATTGCATTCAGATGACTCGTAATGTCACACAGAAAAGCCATTTCACACAGAAACATTTCGTCTCGGAGTTGTGTTGTGTCTTTCCCTTTGCTGTCCAAGAACAGACAAATCTCCTCACGAAGCTCGAAACATCTTTGAAGCACCTTTCCCTGGCTTAGCCATCGCACCTCTGTGTGATAAGGCAAATCACCATGCTCCGTTTCTAACTCCGTCAGAAATGCCTTGAACTGGCGGTGATTCAAACCTTTGGCTCTGATAAAGTTAACTGTGCGCGTGATGATGCTCATTACATGCTCCATTTTCAAGGCTTTACCGCACAACGCTTCCTGGTGTATGATACAATGATAAGCTGTCAGCTCACCTGTCGCGTTTTCCTCTTGCATCTTTTCCCGTATCTTCGCCACCAGTCCACTCCTGTGTCCACACATCGCAGGTGCTCCGTCGGTTGTCAAACCCACGAGTTTTTCCCAAGGCAGCTCCATCTCATTTACACATCTTGACACCTCTTCATACAAATCATGCCCCGTAGTTGTGCCATGCATAGGACGTAAAGCCAAAAACTCCTCTGTCACGCTTAGGTTGGAGTCCACTCCGCGGATGAAAATTGACAACTGGGCAATGTCAGAAATGTCGGTGCTCTCATCCACAGCCAAGGAATATGCAATAAAATCTTTTCCCTTTTTCACAAGCTGCTCTTTTAGATTGATGGACAACTGGTCTACTCTCTCGGCAATGGTGTTTCTGCTCAGACTCACATTTAAAAAGAGTTGCCTTTTTCTGGGCAAACTTCGTCACAAACTTTAATCATGCAGTTTTTGATGAAATCCCCTCCGTAAATGGCCGGGCTGATTTAGCGATCTCTTCTGCCAAAATAAAACTGGCCTTGACAGCAGCCTGGCCTTGTGATTTGGCTTTTTTGAACAGAGCCTGTCGAGATTTGAGGCCTCGTTTTAATTCCTCTGCCTTTTGTAGCCTTTGTTCCATGTCCATATTCTTGTTTTTGTCCGCGTGTTTCGTTTCATAATGTCGTCTCAGATTATACTCTTTCAGTACCGCCACACTTTCTCCACACAGAAGACACACAGGTTTTCCAGCTACCTTCGTGAACATATACTCCGACTCCCACCTTGTTTGAAACCCCCGGTTCTCAGTATCCACCTTCCGTTTTGCCATTTTTGATGGGTATCTGAAAGTTAATTTTACTGTGATGCTGACGACTGCTGTGCCAATAAATATTGAAATGAAGCAGCCTACTGCTCGGTGCGTCACCTTTGCATTGTGGGAAATGTAGTATTGGTGCGTGTAAAAGATCTGCGGGCTGCCGGCTTGCTGCGGGCCGGTTCTAATAATAAATCAAGATCATCCCAGGGGCCGTAAAAAACCTTCTTGCGGGCCGGATGTGGCCCGCGGGCCTTGACTCTGACATATGTGCACTAGAAGGAAGCTATACCGCTAAGCTAGCACTAGAGGTCGACCGATTAATCAAAATGGCCGGATAATTAGGGCCGATTTCAAGTTTTCATAACAATCGGTAATCGGAATTTTTGGACTCCTATTATAGCCGATTACATTGCACTCCACGAGGAGACTGTGTGGCAGGCTGACTACCTGTTACGGGAGTGCAGCAAGGAGCCAAGGTAAATTGCTAGCTAGCATTAAACTTATCTTATAAAAAACAATACATCTTAACATAATCACTAGTTAACTACATACTGTATGGTTGATGATATTACTAGTTTATCTAGCTTGTCCTGCGTTGCATATAATCAATGAGGTGCCTGTTAATGTATCATCGAATCACAGCCTACTTCGCCGAATGAGTGATGATTTAAAAAGCGCATTCGAGAAAAAAGCACTGTCGTTGCACCAATGTGTACCTAACCATAAACATCAATGCCTTTCTTAAAATCACAAGTATACAAAATTGAAACCTGCATATTTAGTTAATATTGCCTGCTAACATGAATTTATTTTAACTAGGGAAACTGTGTCACTTGTCTTGCGTTCCGTGCAAGCAGTCAGGGTATATGCAGCAGTTTGGGCCGCCTGGCCATTTCTTCCTAACAAAGACCATAATTAATTTGCCAGAATTTTACATAATTATGACATAACATTGAAGGTTGTACAATGTAACAGCAATATTTAGACTTAGGGTTGCTGCCCGTTCATTTAAATACGGAACGGTTCTATATTTCCCAGAAAGATTAAACGTTTTGTTTTCGAAATTATAGTTTCCGGATTTTACTAGATTAATGACCTAAGGCTCGTATTTGTGTGTGTTATTATATTATAATTAAGTCTATGATTTGATAGAGCAGTCTGACTGAGCGGTTGTAGGCAGCAGCAGGTTCGTAAGCATTCATTCAAACATTTGCCAGCAGCACGTTGCAATGCTTGATGCACAGCACTGTTTATAACTTCAAGCATTATAAGAACATCCAATAGTCAAAGGTATGAAATACAAACGGTATAGAGAGAAATAGTCCTATAATTCCTAAAATAACTACAACCTAAAACTTCTTAACTGGGAATACTGAAGACTCATGTTAAAAGGAACCACCAGCTTTCATACTGTATGTTCTCATGTTCTGAGCAAGGAACTTAAACGTTAGCTTTCTTACATAGCACATATTGCACTTTTACTTTAATCTCCAACACTGTATTTTTGCATTATTTAAACCAAATTGAACATGTTTCAATATTTATTTGAGACTAAATTGATTTGATTTATGTATTATATTAAATTAAAATAAAAGTGTTTATTCAGTATTGTTGTAATTGTCTTCATTACAAATATATATATAAAAATAGCCCGATTAATCGACTTTTTTTGGTCCTCCAATAATCGGTATCGTTACCGGCGTTGAAAAATCATAATCGGTCGACCTCTAGCTAGCACAGTGACACCTGTTACACCTGCAGGCACTATACAATACTGCCACAGTCCCTAACCTGACGCACGCACGCACGCACGCACGCACGCACGCACGCACGCACGCACGCACGCACACACACACACACACACACACACACACACACACACACACACACACACACACACACACACACACACACACACACACACACACACACACACACACACACACACACACACACACACCCACACACCCACACCCCAGGATGGGGGAAAGCAGCACAGTACCTGTAGGTACAGGTAGTTGGTGAGGATCCACAGCAATCCAAACGGAGCCACCTTAGTGAAGAACACCTTGGCTGTCAGCCCGTCGTCCCCAAAGAACCGACAACACTCCCTGGAGAGGAACACACACAGATGAACACCCACAGGCATGCATGCACACACACACACAAAACAGACACACATGCACAGTACACAGGTACATGTACAGTTAAAGTCGGTTGTTTACATACATTTAGGTTGGAGTCATTAAAACTTGTTTTTCAACCACTCCACAAATTTCTTGTTAGCAAACTATAATTTTGGCAAGTCGGTTAGGACATCTACTTTGTGCATGACACAAGTAATTTTTCCAACAGTTGTTTACAGACAGATTATTTAACTTATAATTCATTGTATCACAATTCCAGTGGGTCAGAGGTTTATAGTTGACTGTGCCTATAAACAGCTTGGAAAATTCCAGAAAATTACGTGATGGCTTTAGAAGCTTCTGATAATCTAATTGACATCATTTGAGTCAATTGGAGGTGTCCCTGTGGATATATTTCAAGGTCTACCTTCAAACTCAGTGCCTCTTTACTTGACATCATAGGAAAACAGCCAATACCTCAGAAGAAAAATAGTAGACCTCCACAAGTCTGATTTATCCTTGGGAGCAATTTCCAAACGCCTGAAGATACCACATTCATCTGTACAAACAATAGTACGCAAGTATAAACACCATGGGACCACACATCCATCATACCGCTCAGGAAGGAGACGCGTTCTGTCTCCTAGAGATGAACGTACTTTGGTGTGAAAAGTGCAAATCATGTCATGTATTGTCATATTATGTCTTGTTCCTGTTCTTTCTCTTCACTCTGTCTCCCTCTGCTGGTCGTATTAGGTTACCTTCTCTTTCTCTCCTCCTCCAGCTGTTCCTCATCTCCTCTAACTACCTCGTTCACCCTTTTCCCACCTGTTCCCTTTTTCCCTCTGATTAGGTCTCTATTTCTCTCTAGTTTCTCATGCCAGAACCAAACTATCGTCTCGTTTGCTTCACCCTTGTCCCGTCCTGTCGGAATCTGCCTGGCAAGTGCATCCTGTACTCAGCTAACTGTCTTATCGTTGGTACTGTGTCCAGTTCATCTGATGCTACGTGAGATCAGGTACCTCTGTTCCTCTACGACCCGCGCCTACCCAGAGAGACCTGCAGCCTGTCGCCGCTAACCCAGCTATTCTCCTCTGCTGCTAAGAAGGGGGCTCTTTTGTAATTATCAGAAGGACTTTTTGTTTCATTTGTCGCCCTCTCTGCGGGTTGTCTATTTTGCCATTATCTACATCTGAAGAGGATCTATTTATTCCCTGTGTTTACATTAAAGGACTCTGTTTTTGTTAAACCGCTTTTGGGTCCTCACTCAAGTGCATAACAAATCAATCCCAGAACAACAGCAAAGGACCTTGTGAAGATCCTGGAGGAAATGGGTACAAAAGTATCTATATCCACAGTAAAACGAGTCCTATTTCGACATAACCTGAAAGGCCACTCGGCGAGGAAGAAGCCACTGCTCCAAAACCACCATAAAAAAGCCAGACTACAGTTTGCAACTGCACATGGGGACAAAGATCGTACTTTTAGGAGAAATGTCCTCTGGTCTCATGAAACAAAAATATAACTATTTGGCCATAATGACCATCATTATGTTTGGAGGAAAAAGGGGAATGCTTGCAAGCTGAAGAACACCATCCCAACCGTGAAGCACGGGGGTGGCAGCATCATGTTGTTGGGGTGCTTTGCTGCAGGAGGGACTGGTGCACTTCACAAAATAGATGGCATCACGAGGAAGGAAACTTATGTGGATATATTGAAGCAACATCTCAAGACATCAGTCAGGAAGTTAAAGCTTGGTCACAAATGGGTCTTCCAAATGGACAATGACCCCAAGCATACTTCCAAAGCTGTGGAAAAATGGCTTAAGGACAACAAAGTCAAGGTATTGGAGTGGCCATCACAAGCCCTGACCTCAATCCTATAGAAAATTTGTGGGCAGAACTGAAAAAGCATGTGCGAGCAAGGAGGCCTACAAACCTGACTCAGTTACACCAGCTCTGTCAGGAGGAATGGGCCAAATTCACCTAACTTATAGTGGGAAGCTTGTGGAAGGCTACCCGAAACGTTTGACCCAAGTTAAACCATTTAAAGGCAATGCTACCAAATACTAATTGAGTGTATGTAAACTTTTGACCCACTGGGAATGTGATGAAAGAAATAAAAGCTGAAATAAATTATTCTTTCTACTATTATTCTTACATTTCACATTCTTAAAATAAAGTGGTGATCCTAACTGACCTAAGACAGAGAATTTTTACTAGGATTAAATGTCAGGAATTGTGAAAAATGAGTTTAAATATATTTGGCTAAGGTGTATGTAAACTTCCGACTTCAACTGTATATGTACAGACACAGACAAACAAACAAACACATGTAAACAAGCACAATCACATTTTAGTATACAACATTAGTGTTAGTATTCATAGTCTATGCTAGTGATGGGGGGGAAATCGATACAGTTAAATATCACAATATTATTTTGGATGATATTATATTTAAGCAATATGGGGGTGTGTTATATGGCCAATATACCACTGCTATGGGCTGTTCTTAGTGCTGGATACAGTCCTTAGTCGTGGTATATTGACCATATACCACAAACCCCCGAAGTGCCTTATTGCTATTATAAACTGGTTACCAACATAATTAGAGCAGTAAAAACAAATGTTTTGTCATACCCGTGGTATACGGCTGTCAGCCAATCAGCATTCAGGGTTCAAACCACCCAGTTTAAAATGATATTTTGACTATTTTGACTAGTATCGATATATAAAATAAGACATATATACAGTAGCAGTCAAAAGTTTGGACACACCTACTCATTCAAGGGTTTGTCTTTATTTTTACTATTTTGTACATTGTATAATAATAGTGAAGACATCAACACTATGAAATAACACATATGGATTCATGTAGTAAACAAAAAAGTGCTAAACAAATCAAAATACATTTTAGATTTTAGATTCTTCAAAGTAGCCACCCTTTTTGCCTTGATGACAGCTTTGCACACTCTTGGCATTCTAGCATGCTAGCAGATACCCATAGACTTACAGTCACTGTGCTAACCAAGTAGATCAAAAAGTAGATTAAGGACCTAGTTGCCAAAATCCCAAAGTATACTGTGGCAAAGAAGGGGGTCGAGTGATAAATGGCAGATATGTGAGAGCAGAACTAATAAACGGGCTCTGCCCGATCACTAAAATGGCCACCCCTGTCAGAACTACAGATCACAAAATGACCGACCGCCAAAACTACAAGTCCCAGAAGCAAGGGGAACCCTCAGAAGGTGAAGCCGACCCACAGATAAAGGGTCAAGAAAAACCAGGAAGAGAGAGAGAGAGATTGCTGGAAGGATCTATGAACAATAGAGAAAGAGACTATAGAGATTGGCTGGATTTACCGTGTATGAGCTGGATTGTTTTGGATTTACCTGTTGGCGTTTGGACCTGAACCTACCAAGAACCCGATTCGTGTACCGAACCCTGCTATCCTTGACCTCGCCTACGGCCTGGGTGGACCAGGACGGAGAAACAAACACACAGGTACTGTCCTGTTCGAAATAACTCTCATTCTTGGGTGATTTGGTGACAGTTTACCACTTAATTTGTGATTAACGCTCCTAACCTTGAAGAGGTTTGCCACAATACATTAAAGCATAAAAAAAACATAAAGACTGGTATGTGAACTGGTAAGGAGTTACTGGAACTCCTGGTTCATTCCCATCCCGGCCCAGGCCCATCCAGGCTGCCAGATCTCCATTCCCATCCCGGCCCAGGCCCATCCAGGCTGCCAGATCTCCATTTCCATCCCGGCTCAGGCCCATCCAGGCTGCCAGATCTGTAACTCTGTGTTGTCTGTTTACACTGCTATGCTTTATCTTGGCCAGGCCGCAGTTGCAAATGAGAACTTGTTCTCAACTAGCCTACCTGGTTAAATAAAGGTGAAATAAATTTAAAAAAAAAAAATCCCATCCAGGCTGCTAGATCTCTATTCCCATCCCGGCCCAGGCCAATCCAGGCTGCCAGATCTCCATTCCCATCCCGGGCCAATCCAGGCTGCCAGATCTCCATTCCCATCCCGGGCCAATCCAGGCTGCCAGATCTCCATTCCCATCCCGGCCCAATCCAGGCTGCCAGATCTCCATTCCCATCCCGGCCCAGGCCAATCCAGGCTGCCAGCTCTCCATTCCCATCCCGGCCCAGGCCAATCCAGGCTGCCAGCTCTCCATTCCCATCCCGGCCCAGGCCAATCCAGGCTGCCAGCTCTCCATTCCCATCCCGGCCCAGGCCAATCCAGGCTGCCAGCTCTCCATTCCCATCCCGGCCCAGGCCAACCCAGGCTGCCAGCTCTCCATTCCCATCCCGGCCCAGGCCAACCCAGGCTGCCAGCTCTCCATTCCCATCCCGGCCCAGGCCAATCCAGGCTGCCAGCTCTCCATTCCCATCCCGGCCCAGGCCAATCCAGGCTGCCAGCTCTCCATTCCCATCCCGGCCCAGGCCAACCCAGGCTGCCAGCTCTCCATTCCCATCCCGGCCCAGGCCAACCCAGGCTGCCAGATCTCTATTCCCGTCCTGGTCCCATCCAGGCTGCCAACCAGACAATTATATTGCACCTAGACAATCTTACTGACACATCAATTACTGAACCGAACAATGCCAAGTGAGGCAGCTACTGTAGCTTGAGCCTCCAGGTTTAGGCTATCTGCCAGAGTGGCCTGGCCAGCCGTTCGGACACCAGGAGGTTGAAAACTGCAGTTCAAAGCCTCTCAGAACTTTGATGTTTGACTGTTTGACTACTCAAGGGTAATTATATTTCTAGGCTGGCCACAAACAGCACTATACAAACAGGAAGTTATGTACGGTTAGTCCTGGTCAGTTAGGTAGTTATGTACTGTTAGTCCTGGTCAGTTAGGTAGTTAGGTACTGTTAGTCCTGGTCAGTTAGGTAGTTATGTACTGTTAGTCCTGGTCAGTTAGGTAGTTATGCACTGTTAGTCCTGGCCAGTTAGGTAGTTAGGTACTGTTAGTCCTGGCCAGTTAGGTAGTTATGTACTGTTAGTCCTGGTCAGTTAGGTAGTTATGCACTGTTAGTCCTGGTCAGTTAGGTATTTATGTACTGTTAGTTCTGGTCAGTTAGGTAGTTATGTACTGTTAGTCCTGGTCAGTTAGGTAGTTAAGTGCTGTTAGTCCTGGTCAGTTAGGTATTTATGTACTGTTAGTCCTGGTCAGTTAGGTAGGTGCTGTTAGTCCTGGTCAGTTAGGTAGTTATGTACTGTTAGTCCTGGTCAGGTAGGTAGTTATGTACTGTTAGTCCTGGTCAGTTAGTTAGGTGCTGTTAGTCCTGGTCAGTTAGGTAGGTGCTGTTAGTCCTGGTCAGTTAGGTAGTTATGTACTGTTAGTCCTGGTCAGTTAGGTAGTTATGTACTGTTAGTCCTGGTCAGTTAGGCAGAGTGGCCTGGCGATGTGGAGCTGTAGGAGGTTGTTTTGGTCAGGCTCCAGAAAGATGACAGGGCAGATAAAGCACACTGGACACTAACAGGCCACGTACAAACAGACAACAATACACTATAACTATAATCAGTTAATGAGGTTGAGGGCAATGCTTCATTTCATTACTGAACCTGGCTATATGCCTGAATCCATAACAATAGACCTCTTTGACTGGGGCTGCGAATCCCCAAAACCTAAGCCCTGAACTTCAGCCTGGAACTAAGCTCAAGCACCAGATTAAGGCTAAGATTCTATCTGTTTCATGTTTTCAGCAAAGGCACCTTTTAAAGACAATTTCCGATTGAGCCGACATATTTTGTGTTTACCGTGAATGGGATCTCAGTAAATATGGAACATTACCTATATAAGCCACATTGTCGACAACCTGCAATCACATTGAATCCCGCCCTAAGCCCCAGTGGAAAGTGATCCGATGACAACTGCGATTGGCCTCTGCCATGCTGTCATGTATCAGTTATGTCGTGTGGACTGGTGCCAGCTCTTCCACACACTGTGTGGACCGACACATGCTAGGGCAGGGCTGCTTTAGCCCAAGAGAGGAGAAGAGCATCTGGCAGCTCACTGAAGTCTCTCCTCATCTCCCACAAAGCTGTGCATTCCACATTTCAGCCTATCATATGCTGCTCTCCAGCCCCTGCATTTTTAAGGAGATCAGAACTCTGTTGATATTTCATTTGTTTTCTGAAAGGACAGAGGGACGGGAGAGCAGGAGACACTCTGCGCATGTGTCTCTAATGGTTCTCTATTCCCTAGTGCCTAGTACTCTAGTTCTGACCAGAGCCCTATGATCCCTGGTCAAAATATGTGCACTGTAAAGGGAACAGGCTGCCATTTGGAAGGGAATAATGTGCCATTTGGAAGGGAATAATGTGCCATTTGGAAGGAAATAAGGTGCCATTTGGAAGGGAATAGGGTGCCATTTGGAAGGGAATAATGTGCCATTTGGAACGAAATAAGGTGCCATTTGGAAGGGAATAAGGCGCCATTTGGAAGGGAATAAGGCGCCATTTGGAACGAAATAAGGTGCCATTTGGAAGGGAATAGGGTGCCATTTGGAAGGGAATAAGGTGCCATTTGGAAGGGAATTAGGGTGCCATTTGGAGGGGAATAGGGTGCCATTTGGAAAGGAATAGGGTGCCATTTGGAAGGGAATAGGGTGCCATTTGGAAGGGAATAAGGCGCCATTTGGAAGGAAATAAGGTGCCATTTGGAAGAGAATAAGGTGTCATTTGGAAGGGAATAAGGTGCCATTTGGAAGGGAATAATGTGCCATTTGGAAGGAAATAAGGTGCCATTTGGAAGGGAATAGGGTGCCATTTGGAAGGGAATAATGTGCCATTTGGAACGAAATAAGGTGCCATTTGGAAGGGAATAAGGCGCCATTTGGAAGGGAATAAGGCGCCATTTGGAACGAAATAAGGTGCCATTTGGAAGGGAATAGGGTGCCATTTGGAAGGGAATAAGGTGCCATTTGGAAGGGAATTAGGGTGCCATTTGGAGGGGAATAGGGTGCCATTTGGAAAGGAATAGGGTGCCATTTGGAAGGGAATAGGGTGCCATTTGGAAGGGAATAAGGCGCCATTTGGAAGGAAATAAGGTGCCATTTGGAAGAGAATAAGGTGTCATTTGGAAGGGAATAAGGTGTCATTTGGAAGGGAATAGGGTGCCATTTGGATGGGAATAAGGTGTCATTTGGAAGGGAATTGGGTGCCATTTGGAAGGGAATTAGGGTGCCATTTGGAAGGGAATAGGGTGCCATTTGGAAGGGAATAGGGTGCCATTTGGAAGGGAATAAGGCGCCATTTGGAAGGAAATAAGGTGCCATTTGGAAGAGAATAAGGTGTCATTTGGAAGGGAATAAGGTGTCATTTGGAAGGGAATAGGGTGCCATTTGGAAGGGAATAGGGTGCCATTTGGAAGGGAATAGGGTGCCATTTGGAAGGGAATAGGGTGCCATTTGGAAGGGAATAAGGCGCCATTTGGAAGGAAATAAGGTGCCATTTGGAAGAGAATAAGGTGTCATTTGGAAGGGAATAAGGTGTCATTTGGAAGGGAATAGGGTGCCATTTGGATGGGAATAAGGTGTCATTTGGAAGGGAATTGGGTGCCATTTGAAAGGGAATAGGGTGTCATTTGGAAGGGAAGAAGGTGTCATTTGGAAGGGAATAGGGTGCCATTTGGAAGGGAATAAGGTGCCATTTGGAAGGGAATAGGGTGCCATTTGGAGGGGAATAGGTGCCATTTTGGGACGTAGCCACTAGGTAGAGGGGAACAGATAGAGAGTGGCCCTGCTGTCTCAATACATTAGACCACACTATAGTATAACACAAGCCCTGCTGTCTCAATACATTAGACCACACTATAGTATAACACAAGCCCTGCTGTCTCAATACATTAGACCACACTATAGTATAGCACAAGCCCTGCTGTCTCAATACATTAGACCGCACTATAGTATAACACAAGCCCTGCTGTCTCAATACATTAGACCACACTATAGTATAACACAAGCCCTGCTGTCTCAATACATTATACCACACTATAGTATAACACAAACCATGCTGTCTCAATACATTAGACCACACTATAGTATAACACAAGCTCTGCTGTCTCAATACGTTAGACCACACTATAGTATAACACAAACCATGCTGTCTCAATACGTTAGACCACACTATAGTATAACACAAACCCTGCTGTCTCAATACATTAGACCACACTATAGTATAACACAAGCCCTGCTGTCTCAATACGTTAGACCACACTATAGTTTAACACAAACCATGCTGTCTCAATACGTTAGACCACACTATAGTATAACACAAACCCTGCTGTCTCAATACATTAGACCACACTATAGTATAACACAAGCCCTGCTGTCTCAATACATTAGACCACACTATAGTATAACACAAGCTCTGCTGTCTCAATACATTAGACCACACTATGGTATAACACAAACCATGCTGTCTCAATACGTTAGACCACACTATAGTATAACACAAGCTCTGCTGTCTCAATACATTAGACCACACTATAGTATAACACAAACCATGCTGTCTCAATACATTAGACCACACTATAGTATAACACAAGCCCTGCTGTCTCAATACATTAGACCACACTATAGTATAACACAAGCCCTGCTGTCTCAATATGTTAGACCACACTATGGTATAACACAAACCATGCTGTCTCAATACATTAGACCACACTATAGTATAACACAAGCCCTGCTGTCTCAATATGTTAGACCACACTATGGTATAACACAAACCATGCTGTCTCAATACATTAGACCACACTATAGTATAACACAAGCCCTGCTGTCTCAATATGTTAGACCACACTATAGTATAACACAAGCCCTGCTGTCTCAATACATTAGACCACACTATAGTATAGCACAAGCCCTGCTGTCTCAATACATTAGACCACACTATAGTATAACACAAACCATGCTGTCTCAATACGTTAGACCACACTATAGTATAACACAAGCCCTGCTGTCTCAATACGTTAGACCACACTATAGTATAACACAAGCCCTGCTGTCTCAATACATTAGACCACACTATAGTATAACACAAGCCCTGCTGTCTCAATACATTATACCACACTATAGTATAACACAAACCCTGCTGTCTCAATACATTATACCACACTATAGTATAACACAAGCCCTGCTGTCTCAATACATTAGACCACACTATAGTATAACACAAACCCTGCTGTCTCAATACATTAGACCACACTATAGTATAACACAAGCTCTGCTGTCTCAATACGTTAGACCACACTATAGTATAACACAAGCCCTGCTGTCTCAATACATTAGACCACACTATAGTATAACACAAGCCCTGCTGTCTCAATACATTAGACCACACTATAGTATAACACAAGCTCTGCTGTCTCAATACGTTAGACCACACTATGGTATAACACAAACCATGCTGTCTCAATACGTTAGACCACACTATAGTATAACACAAACCATGCTGTCTCAATACATTAGACCACACTATAGTATAACACAAACCCTGCTGCCTCAATACATTAGATCACACTATGGTATAACACAAGCCCTGCTGTCTCAATACATTAGACCACACTATAGTATAACACAAACCCTGCTGTCTCAATACATTAGACCACACTATAGTATAACACAAGCCCTGCTGTCTCAATACATTAGACCACACTATAGTATAACACAAGCCCTACAACACAGACCATGCTATTACAACACAGGCCATGCTATTACAACACAGGCCATGCTATTACAACACAGGCCATGCTATTACAACGCAGGCCATGCTATTACAACACAGGCCATGCTATAACAACACAGGCCATGCTATTACAACACAGGCCATGCTATTACAACACAGGCCATGCTATTACAACACAGGCCATGCTATAACAACACAGGTCATGCTATTACAACACAGGCCATGCTATTACAACACAGGCCATGCTATCACAACACAGGCCATGCTATTACAACACAGGCCATGCTATAACAACACAGGTCATGCTATTACAACACAGGCCATGCTATAACAACACAGGCCATGCTATTACAACACAGGCCATGCTATTACAACACAGGCCATGCTATTACAACACAGGCCATGCTATTACAACACAGGCCATGCTATTACAACACAGGCCATGCTATTACAACACAGGCCATGCTATTACAAAACAGGCCATGCTATTACAACACAGGCCATGCTATTACAACACAGGCCATGCTATTACAACACAGGCCATGCTATTACAACACAGGCCATGCTATTACAACACAGGCCATGCTATTACAACACAGGCCATGCTATAACAACACAGGCCATGCTATTACAACACAGGCCATGCTATTACAACACAGGCCATGCTATCACAACACAGGCCATGCTATTACAACACAGGCCATGCTATAACAACACAGGTCATGC
Source organism: Oncorhynchus nerka (assembly GCF_034236695.1). Lineage (NCBI taxonomy): Eukaryota > Metazoa > Chordata > Actinopteri > Salmoniformes > Salmonidae > Oncorhynchus > Oncorhynchus nerka. The sequence goes on from NC_088405.1 coordinate 15,481,496, forward strand.
TATTACAACACAGGCCATGCTATTACAACACAGGCCATGCTATAACAACACAGGCCATGCTATAACAACACAGGCCATGCTATAACAACACAGGCCATGCTATAACAACACAGGCCATGCTATTACAACACAGGCCATGCTATAACAACACAGGCCATGCTATAACAACACAGGCCATGCTATTACAACACAGGCCATGCTATTACAACACAGGCCATGCTATTACAACACAGGCCATGCTATTACAACACAGGCCATGCTATAACAACACAGGCCATGCTATAACAACACAGGCCATGCTATAACAACACAGGCCATGCTATAACAACACAGGCCATGTCTTTGTATTTGTACTATCTACAGACTACACAGCAGCAGATGAGTAGAAAGGCTGTGTTAGTAACCTAACATTATAAAGGCTGTGTTAGTAAGATAACATTATAAAGGCTGTGATAGTAACCTAACATTATAAAGGCTGTGTTAGTAACCTAACATTATAAAGGCTGTGATAGTAAGATAACATTATAAAGGCTGTGTTAGTAAGATAACATTATAAAGGCTGTGTTAGTAAGATAACATTATAAAGGCTGTGATAGTAACCTAACATTATAAAGGCTGTGTTAGTAACCTAACATTATAAAGGCTGTGTTAGTAAGATAACATTATAAAGGCTGTGTTAGTAAGATAACATTATAAAGGCTGTGATAGTAAGATAACATTATAAAGGCTGTGTTAGTAACCTAACATTATAAAGGCTGTGTTAGTAAGATAACATTATAAAGGCTGTGTTAGTAACCTAACATTATAAAGGCTGTGTTAGTAAGATAACATTATAAAGGCTGTGATAGTAAGATAACATTATAAAGGCTGTGTTAGTAAGATAACATTATAAAGGCTGTGATAGTAACCTAACATTATAAAGGCTGTGTTAGTAACCTAACATTATAAAGGCTGTGTTAGTAACCTAACATTATAAAGGCTGTGTTAGTAACCTAACATTATAAAGGCTGTGTTAGTAACCTAACATTATAAAGGCTGTGTTAGTAAGATAACATTATAAAGGCTGTGATAGTAAGATAACATTATAAAGGCTGTGATAGTAAGATAACATTATAAAGGCTGTGATAGTAACCTAACATTATAAAGGCTGTGTTAGTAACCTAACATTATAAAGGCTGTGTTAGTAACCTAACATTATAAAGGCTGTGTTAGTAACCTAACATTATAAAGGCTGTGATAGTAACCTAACATTATAAAGGCTGTGTTAGTAACCTAACATTATAAAGGCTGTGTTAGTAAGATAACATTATAAAGGCTGTGTTAGTAACCTAACATTATAAAGGCTGTGTTAGTAAGATAACATTATAAAGGCTGTGATAGTAAGATAACATTATAAAGGCTGTGATAGTAAGATAACATTATAAAGGCTGTGTTAGTAACCTAACATTATAAAGGCTGTGTTAGTAACCTAACATTATAAAGGCTGTGTTAGTAAGATAACATTATAAAGGCTGTGTTAGTAAGATAACATTATAAAGGCTGTGTTAGTAAGATAACATTATAAAGGCTGTGATAGAAAGATAACATTATAAAGGCTGTGTTAGTAACCTAACATTATAAAGGCTGTGATAGAAAGATAACATTATAAAGGCTGTGTTAGTAAGATAACATTATAAAGGCTGTGATAGTAAGATAACATTATAAAGGCTGTGTTAGTAAGATAACATTATAAAGGCTGTGATAGTAAGATAACATTATAAAGGCTGTGTTAGTAAGATAACATTATAAAGGCTGTGTTAGTAACCTAACATTATAAAGGCTGTGATAGTAAGATAACATTATAAAGGCTGTGATAGTAAGATAACATTATAAAGGCTGTGTTAGTAAGATAACATTATAAAGGCTGTGATAGTAACCTAACATTATAAAGGCTGTGTTAGTAAGATAACATTATAAAGGCTGTGTTAGTAAGATAACATTATAAAGGCTGTGATAGTAACCTAACATTATAAAGGCTGTGTTAGTAAGATAAAATGGCATATATATTAAGGCTGTGATAGTAAGATAACATTATAAAGGCTGTGATAGTAACCTAACATTATAAAGGCTGTGATAGTAAGATAACATTATAAAGGCTGTGTTAGTAAGATAACATTATAAAGGCTGTGTTAGTAACCTAACATTATAAAGGCTGTGATAGTAAGATAACATTATAAAGGCTGTGTTAGGAAGATAACATTATAAAGGCTGTGTAGTAACATTATAAAGGCTAACATTATAAAGGCTGTGTTAGTAACCTAACATTATAAAGGCTGTGTTAGATAACAACATTATAAAGGCTGTGTTAGGCATTATAAAGGCTGTGTTAGTAAGATAACATTATAAAGGCTGTGTTAGTAACCTAACATTATAAAGGCTGTGATAGAAAGATAACATTATAAAGGCTGTGTTAGTAAGATAACATTATAAAGGCTGTGATAGTAACCTAACATTATAAAGGCTGTGTTAGTAACCTAACATTATAAAGGCTGTGATAGAAAGATAACATTATAAAGGCTGTGATAGTAAGATAACATTATAAAGGCTGTGTTAGTAACCTAACATTATAAAGGCTGTGTTAGTAACCTAACATTATAAAGGCTGTTCAGTATGCAGGCCACACAGTCAGAGCCAGGGGAGCAGGGAGAGCCCAGAACCAGATCCATGCATGAGCACTCTTAGAAGCTCTGACAAACACGCACACACATGCAAGCATGCACAGACACATACGTACGAGCACGAGCGCATGACTGGAAGCACTCACAGGCATGGCGGCATGTATGCACACACACACGCAAGCACTGACACACACACACAGTTCTATGTGTGTGCAGCAGCAGCCCAGTGGGTTGTAGAGATCAGGGATTCCTCTCAGAGGAAGAGCACGTCATGTGACTAAGCTGATCTAACTGTAGACACAGGCTTTTGTCCAACTAGAGACTGCTGCAGCTCAACACAATATACCTCCCACCTAACTTAGGAAAGTAATGACTTCTTACCTCCACTTATAGACAACCAGAGGTAATATTAATCCCAGAGCCATCATGAAACACCAGAGCCACAAATGATGATGTATAAACTTGATAAAATGGCATATTATATTACAACAAGGCTACATTTGGGTTTCCATGATACTCTGCTATGCCTCTCAATGCAGTCTGAAATAGTTTTCACTCCTTCTTTGTCCCCTGGTGTCCTTTGTTAAACCTTTAGGACAACAGTTGATGTTAACAGTATAAATACATTGCATTGATTGATTGTTTACCTGAACCTCTGTCTGGGGGTCTGTCTCTCAGGGCTCTTACACAGGTGTCCGATGTAGTAGAGGGGGAAGAACAGGCAGTTCCAGGTGGTGGCGAACCAGGTGAGGGTGAATGGAGCGTCAAACTGGGTATCCAAAACAAATTACTTTAACATTTTTATTAACAGGTTTCATCTGGCACTCGCTAGCACTCAGTGGTGGATCGTGTCAATCTGAGTTTGTGGGTGTGTGTGTTTAGCATGCAACTTCGTCAGGTTCTTCACCTGCTTAAAGGTGAGCTTGGCCAGCTGGGTGGACCCCGCCCACGATGAGCACACACACATCACCATGGCAACGCCCCACAGCGCCTTCCGCACCTGTACGGCCGTGACTTTGATGCAGCAACGAAGTCTCCACCTCCCCGTAGCAGGCTCCGCCCCCGGCGCCCCGCCGTTTGCCGCCTGGCCGTCCGCTGTGCTGCCCACCACATTCTCTCTGGGACGGTCTTCTCCTGAGCACAAAGAAAACAGTAGTAAACTATGAGACCAGAGTAGAGATTTAGAGGAGTTGTCTACATCACTACAATATGAGACCAGAGTAGAGATTTAGAAGAGTTGTCTACATCACTACAATATGAGACCAGAGTAGAGATTTAGAAGAGTTGTCTACATCATTACAATATGAGACCAGGGTAGTGATTTAGAAGAATTGTCTACATCACTACAATATGAGACCAGGGTAGTGATTTAGAAGAGTTGTCTACATCACTACAGTTTCAGACTAGGGTAGAGATTTAGAATAGTTGTCTACATCACTACAGTTTCAGACTAGGGTAGAGATTTAGAAGAGTTGTCTACATCATTACAATATGAGACCAGGGTAGTGATTTAGAAGAATTGTCTACATCACTACAGTATGAGACCAGGGTAGTGATTTAGAAGAGTTGTCTACATCACTACAGTATGAGACCAGGGTAGAGATTTAGAAGAGTTGTCTACAACACTACAATATGAGACCAGAGTAGAGATTTAGAAGAGTTATCTACAGCACTACAATATGAGACCAGGGTAGATATTTAGAAGAGTTGTCTACAGCACTACCGCATGAGACCAGAGTAGAGATTTAGAAGAGTTGTCTACAGCACTACAATATGAGACCAGAGTAGAGATTTAGAAGAGTTGTCTACAGCACTACCGCATGAGACCAGGGTAGATATTTAGAAGAGTTGTCTACAGCACTACCGGATGAGACCAGGGTAGAGATTTAGAAGAGTTGTCTACAGCACTACAATATGAGACCAGAGCAGAGATTTAGAAGAGTTGTCTACAGCACTACCGGATGAGACCAGGGTAGAGATTTAGAAGAGTTGTCTACAGCACTACAATATGAGAACAGAGCAGAGATTTAGAAGAGTTGTCTACGTCACTACAGTATGAGACCAGGGTAGAGATTTTCTGTGGAACTAGAATCAGAATTAAAGGTGTCACATGGCATCAGAGACCCATAACTGCTAAATCCTACAGATGTTATAATATATTGAGATGACATTTTAAGAGACATCTCTAAAACTTTATTGCATTTTTCAATTCAATAAGCTATTATGACTCTTCTATATCCATTATCCACACCGAATCTTCGATAATCTGAAGTAGCCTAAGTCACTTTCAGTAAGTACAGGTCCTTCACACAATGCCAACACATTCTTCATTCAATAACCTATTACAGCTTACAGTATCTATGCCCACACAATATGTTTCATCCTCCACTGAATATTCCTTATGTCTATTTTAGGTCGTTTACAGTTTAACTGAACTCGGACAAAATCTATTACACAAAATCTGGTGTTCGAGTGTGGCAGTGTGTGTGTGTGTCTGGCAGTCATTCTGCAGCCAAACAGAGGACAGGAGAGGGCAGGGGCTGATACCCAATCTGAGACGACTTTTACTCAGGAGTCTTTGCCTCTTGACTTACAATGACACACACACACACACACACACACACACACACACACACACACACACACACACACACACACACACACACACAAGACACACACCAACAGGACAATAGCATCACCAACAGGTCAATAGCACACAGACAGAGAGACACACATCATTCATGTCTCTTCCATCATTGTCGGTCTGGGACATGTCAGGACTGACTTTGTTTGACTGTGACTTTGAAGAAGTGATTAATGTTTTAGAGAACTTGTGTGCAGACAAACAGTAGGTACTTGAAAACACACAGAGATTATTGGACATACTGGCTCTATTCCTAGAGCCATACAAAATACTATAGCATCACCAACAGGGCTATAGCATCACCAACAGGACAATAACATCACCAACAGGACAATAGCATCACCAACAGAACAATAGCATCACCAACAGGACAATAACATCACCAACAGGACAATAACATCACCAACAGGACAATAGCATCACCAACAGAACAATAGCATCACCAACAGGGCTATAGCATCACCAACAGGGCTATAGCATCACCAACAGGGCAATAGCATCACCAACAGGGCTATAGCATCACTAACAGGACAATAGCATCAATAGCATCAACAGGGCAATAGCATCACCAACAGGACAATAGGGCATCACCAACAGGACAATAGCATCACCAACAGGACAATAGCATCAAACAGGACAATAGCATCACCAACAGGACAATAGCATCACCAACAGGACAATAGCACCAACAGGGCATCACCAACAGGACAATAGCATCACCAACAGGGCTATAGCATCACCAACAGGGCTATAGCATCACCAACAGGGCAATAGCATCACCAACAGGACAATAGCATCACCAACAGGACAATAGCATCACCAACAGGTCAATAGCATCACCAACAGAACAATAGCATCACCAACAGGACAATAGCATCACCAACAGGACAATAGCATCACCAACAGGACAATAGCATCACCAACAGGACAATAACATCACCAACAGGACAATAGCATCACCAACAGGACAATAGCATCACCAACAGGACAATAGCATCACCAACAGAACAATAGCATCACCAACAGGACAATAGCATCACCAACAGGACAATAGCATCACCAACAGGGCTATAGCATCACCAACAGGACAATAGCATCACCAACAGGACAATAGCATCACCAACAGGACAATAGCATCACCAACAGGACAATGGCATCACCAACAGGGCTATAGCATCACCAACAGGGCTATAGCATCACCAACAGGGCTATAGCATCACCAACAGGGCAATAGCATCACCAACAGGACAATAGCATCACCAACAGGACAATAGCATCACCAACAGGACAATAGCATCACCAACAGGACAATAGCATCACCAACAGGGCAATAGCATCACCAACAGGACAATAGCATCACCAACAGGACAATAGCATCACCAACAGGACAATAGCATCACCAACAGGACAATAGCATCACCAACAGGACAATAGCATCACCAACAGGACAATAGCATCACCAACAGGACAATAGCATCACCAACAGGACAATAGCATCACCAACAGGGCAATAGCATCACCAACAGGGCTATAGCATCACCAACAGGGCTATAGCATCACCAACAGGGCTATAGCATCACCAACAGGGCTATAGCATCACCAACAGGGCTATAGCATCACCAACAGGGCAATAGCATCACAAACAGGGCTCTAGCATCACCAACAGGACAATAGCATCACCAACAGGGCAATAGCATCACCAACAGGGCAATATCATCACCAACAGGGCTATAGCATCACCAACAGGGCAATAGCATCACCAACAGGGCAATAGCATCACCAACAGGGCAATAGCATCACCATCAGGACAATAGCATCACCAACAGGGCTATAGCATCACCAACAGGACAATAGCATCACCAACAGGGCTATAGCATCACCAACAGGGCTATAGCATCACCAACAGGGCAATAGCATCACCAACAGGGTTATAGCATAACAAACAGGGCTATAGCATCACCAACAGGGCAATAGCATCACCAACAGGGCAATAGCATCACCAACAGGGCTATAGCATCACCAACAGGGCAATAGCATCACCAACAGGGCTATAGCATCACCAACAGGGCTACAGCATCACCAACAGGGCAATAGCATCACCAACAGGGCTATAGCATCACCAACAGGACAATAGCATCACCAACAGGGCTATAGCATCACCAACAGGGCTATAGCATCACCAACAGGGCTATAGCAAGCACCCAGAATAATAACATAATAACAACGAATCCAAAGATAATAGAACAAGACAAGATCCCTTATGGTTCACCATGTTACGTTGTTTCATAACCATAGCTATCATCTATCTGCATGCAGCACCTGCCTTCTCCGGCTTTTTGTGTGGCTTTGTCGCCATCACATTAACATGAGGGATTTCCTTAATGGTGTTTTCACTCTAAAGATAACGACGTGTGCTGTGTGTGTGTGTGTGTGTGTGTGTGTGTGTGTGTGTGTGTACCACAGGGAAGCTAATACCTACTCATCCCCAGCCGTTAGCTACAGAATATACTCCTCCTCATGCAGTCTTGGAAACACAAGAACATTATATAACTTCTGTCAAGGCAGCTTGAAACCAGGATTTACCTTCTCACTCATCACATGACCTATTGACTAATGTCAAAAGAAACACCATTAGAAAGATACTGCAGTACTGTACCAACATTAGATACTCTAGGCATGTACTGTAAATCTCTGTAACTCAATATTGAATCTGTATTCATGTGTGAAATAGCCAATTATTAAGAAGTCAATAGGCCTTCACCAGTGGTGGTCGGTGCTGTTTAAGATTAGGGAGGACAATTGTTTTATGAGCATGCCCTATTTCTATTACAGCATATTGGATGATTGTCATTCATATTCCATTCACCCAGTTCAATGTAGCATGGATAGGTTTAGGCTACTACATGATGCTCTAATGTTCCCTGTACCCATCACGGGGTTGCTACAACCTAGCCTACGAATTCAAGTTTATAACGTGCAGTAGGTGCACAGGTTGAGAGACAAGTTGGAGTAATCAAGGTGACAGACATTGACACATTCAATAACACCTTGCACACTCCTGCCTGCATCTAGCTGATCTGGGGTGGAATCATTAGTCAACAGTTGGCAAATAAGAGTTTCTATTGGACAAATCCAGGTAGTTCCCTGTTTCGTTCCATCGGTGGAATGAAATCACCCCTGATCACCCACACACACAGTTCACTTTCATTAACAGCCACATTCAAACAGCATCATCACTTTACTCATTCCTACTGGCATCTACCTGCTCTCCTCCTCTCACCTTTTCCCTTCGCTTGTGGACTTCAGTGTACAACACAACAGCTGTCTGTGACCAGGCAACAAAATAAATTCCAAGCCAAACCTTCATACCATAAATGTCACCATATTAGCTTGCGTCATAGTCAACATACAGTAGCTACTAGAACTAGTGCGTTAGTAAACCCACTACAATCATGCAGAACAGTGTGCAGCAAGCAGTTTAGCAGTTACACCAGCGGGCCCAGGTGGCAATAAATTAATAAAACCAAACGTTTACCTTGACTTAGAAGTGTTCCAGTGTTGGATAGCCTTAATCTGTTAGCTAACATAAATAGCATTCCTCTCAGTTTGAGCTGGGTGTTTGAGGTTAAATTAGCTAGCTGCAAAGTGAAAGTTAAAAAAATACAGTGAAATATAGCTAGCTTTTTCTCGCTCTCTACTGCTTCGCCTTCATTTTTGAAGAAATTAAGTTGTTAAAAACTGTTCAATTATTGTATTTTTTTCTCTTTGAGTCAACTACTCACCACATGTTATGCACTGCAGTGCTAGCTAGCTGTAGCTTATGATTTCAGTACTAGATTCATCCTTTGGTTCTTCGATTGGGTGGACAAAATGTGGGGCAGCCGAAGAACCCTTTTGGAACCTTTTTTTCTGGTGTGAAATTTATGTTGCCCTCTGAGAGGAGGATCAAAATATATTCTTCATAACGTAGGACAGCTGCTTTTAGAAAGGCTCCTACATTCATTTATGTCCTGTTTTGCATATTTAATATTACATCCAAGAGAACAGTATGAGTCCGCATCTGTCACAACAGTATGACAGCATGATCCACAATTCACTGCATGAAAAGGCACAACATTCCAGTGCAAGATTCCGAAAACATACAATTTCTGGAAATGTGCGGTCATGTGTCCAGCTGTGTTTGGACTTGTACACGTCCCGTTTATCTCCGATAAGGAACAGGTCATGTGCGTGGATGTACACGGATGTCTATATGTCTGGTAATGAATCCCCAGAAACGAACACACCCGTCCACCCACTTACCAGGACAGGTCTTGAAAGGCCAGTGCCTTTGACGTCAGTTGCAGTAAATCTCGGTCCGCAGGTTGAGCGTGCTTATTCACCCCACCGAATGCTAATGCTAGTCATTGCTAGCTTACTGTAGTGACTGTCGCTGGTATATTAGAAACACAATTTATTATTACATTAATTCATTACAGTGAATTATCAATGAATGAATAAATTACTTTGAATGATTTTTATTTTTAATATCACACATCTTCAGGAAAAATATTCAAGCACCACTTTTCCCAGCGCTTGGCCCAGAGTGAGCCTTCATTTGGGTTACTGTTTTTCTATAGCGTTGAGGGGTCCGTGGGATCTAGGTTGCCTTGATGAAAACTCCCCAGACATGATCCGTGTGGTGTGGCTCAACCAAGTAGCTCTGGTCCCTCTCCAAGCGGCTCTGTAGTAGTTGACAAAGCCACACTGGTTTGTCATTTTGCAGGCCATCCTCCGCATTGCTAATCAGGTCAACATTAGCTCACATCCACATGTCTCTCTCATCCTCTACAAGCACTCTCCACCGTGCAGCTAGAAGCCAAACACAAAGAAAACATTAGAACACATCCACATGTCTCTCTCATCCTCTACAAGCACTCTCCACCGTGCAGCTAGAAGCCAAACACAAAGAAAACATTAGAACACATCCACATGTCTCTCTCATCCTCTACAAGCACTCTCCACCATGCAGCTAGAAGCCAAACACAAAGAAAACATTAGAACACATCCACATGTCTCTCTCATCCTCTACAAGCACTCTCCACCGTGCAGCTAGAAGCAAAACACAAAGAAAACATTAGAACATAGTAAACAAATGCATCAGACTCAAGCAATGCATATTCATACAATTCAAGTCTGAACTTCACTTTAAAGCCTCACCAAACCCAGATTGAGAGATATTCAAGGGGAATTCCAACCTTTGACATTTATCATTCTTACCTTGATTGTAGTTTTTGATATCTTTTGAAATTATTGGACTATTGTGAAAATAGTCAATTTTTTACTGTTGTCTACATTTTAGAATAATAGTGAAGACATCAAAACAATAAAATAACACACATGGAATCATGTAGTAACCAGTGTTAAGCAAATCAAAATATATTTTAGATTTTAGATCCTTCAAACTAGTCACCCTTTGCCTTGATGATAGCTTTGCACACTCTTGGCATTCTCTCAACCAGCTTTATGAGGTAGTCACCTGGGATGCATTTGGGCTCCTGAGCGGTGCAGTGGTTTAAGGCACTGCATCTCAGTGCAAGAGGCATCAGTACCTGGTTCAAATCAAGGCTGTATCACATCTGGCCGTGATTGGGAGTCCCATAGGGTGGTGCACAATTGGCCCAGCGTCACCGGGGTTTGGCTGGATTTTTATTTTTTTAACCTATAATACATTAAAGCCAATCAGTTGTGTTGTGACAAAGTATACAGAAGATAGCCCTATTTGATAAAAGACCAAGTCCATATTATGGCAAAAACAGCTCAAATAAGCAAAGAGCAACAACAGTCCATCATTACTTTAAGACATGAATGTCAGTCAATCCGGAAAATTTTACGAACTTTGAAAGTTTCTTCAAGTGCAGTCGCAAAAACCATCAAGCGCTATGATGAATCTAGCACTCATGAGGACCGCCACAAGAAAGGAATACCCAGAGTTACCTCTGCTGCAGAGGATACGTTCATTAGAGTTAACTGCACATCAGATTGCAGCCCAAATAAATGCTTCACAGAGTTCAAGTAATACACACATCTCAACATCAACTGTTCAGAGGAGACTGTGTGAATCAGGCCTTCATGGTCGAAGAGACTTGCTTGGTCCAAGAAACACGAGCAATGGACATTAGACCGGTGGAGATCTGTCCTTTGGTCTGATGAGTCCAAATTTGAGATTTTTGGTTCCAACCACTATTCATGAGTGGTTCCCAGCGTGAAGCATGGAGGTGGACGTGTGATGTTGTGGGGGTGCTTTCCTGGTGACAGGGTCTGTGATTTATTTAGAATTCAAGGCACACTTTACCAGCATGGCTCCCACAGCATTCTGCAGCAATACGCCATCACATTTGATTTGCGCTTAGTGGGACTATAATTTATTTTTCAACAGGACAACGACCCAGCACACCTCCAGGCTGTGTAAGGGCTATTTGACCAAGACGGAGAGTGATGGAGTGCTGCATCAGATGACCTGGCCTCCACAATCACCCGAACTCAACCCAATTGAAATGGTTTGGGATGAGTTGGACCACAGAGTGAAAGAAAAGCAGCCAACAAGTGCTCAGCATATGTGGGAACTCCTTCAAGACTGTTGGAAAAGCATTCCTCATGAAGCTGGTTGAGAGAATGCCAAGAGTGAGCAAAGCTGTCATCAAGGCAAAGGCTGGCTACTTAGAAGAATCTCAAATATATTTTGATTTGTTTAACACTTTTTTGGTTACTACATTATTCCATATGTGTAATTTCAGAGTTTTGATGTCTTCACTAATATTCTACAATGTAGAAAATAGTCAAATTAAAGAAACATTCTTGAAAGAGTAGGTGTCAGTAAACAGAATTTGTGCCAAAACGTGTACCTAGCTCATGATTACTGTTATTTTCACAGAATAAAAGTCAACGCAGTTCTGACACAGAGGCAATTAGTGTTTAATGGCACAATGGCGGCTATAACAGCCACTCTAGACAGGTGATTAATGGAACTACAGGGCTATATCAGCCACTCTAGACCAGGTGATTAATATAACTACAGGGCTATATCAGCCACTCTAGACCAGGTGATTAATGGAACTACAGGGCTATATCAGCCACTCTAGACCAGGTGATTAATAGAACTACAGGGCTATATCAGCCACTCTAGACCAGGTGATTAATATAACTACAGGGCTATATCAGCCACTCTAGACCAGGTGATTAATATAACTACAGGGCTATATCAGCCACTCTAGACCAGGTGATTAATAGAACTACAGGACTATATCAGCCACTCTAGACCAGGTGATTAATAGAACTACAGGGCTATATCAGCCACTCTAGACCAGGTGATTAATATAACTACAGGGCTATATCAGCCACTCTAGACCAGGTGATTAATATAACTACAGGGCTATATCAGCCACTCTAGACCAGGTGATTAATATAACTACAGGGCTATATCAGCCACTCTAGACCAGGTGATTAATAGAACTACAGGGCTATATCAGCCACTCTAGACCAGGTGATTAATAGAACTACAGGACTATATCAGCCACTCTAGACCAGGTGATTAATATAACTACAGGGCTATATCAGCCACTCTAGACCAGGTGATTAATAGAACTACAGGGCTATATCAGCCACTCTAGACCAGGTGATTAATAGAACTACAGGGCTATATCAGCCACTCTAGCCCAGGTGATTAATAGAACTACAGGGCTATATCAGCCACTCTAGACCAGGAGTAATCAGCCACGTTGTATTCCAAGGACCAGGAGTAATACAGAACCAGGAGTAATACAGGACCAGGAGTAATACAGGACCAGGAGTAATACAGGACCAGGACTAATACAGGACCAGCAGTAATACAGGACCAGGAGTAATACAGGACCAGGACTAATACAGGACCAGCAGTAATACAGGACCAGGACTAATACAGGACCAGGAGTAATACATGACCAGGAGTAATACAGGACCAGGAGTAATACAGGACCAGGAGTAATACAGGACCAGCAGTAATACAGGACCAGCAGTAATACAGGACCAGGAGTAATACATGACCAGGAGTAATACAGGACCAGGACTAATACAGGACCAGGAGTAATACATGACCAGGAGTAATACAGGACCAGGAGTAATACAGGACCAGCAGTAATACAGGACCAGGAGTAATACAGGACCAGGAGTAATACAGGACCAGCAGTAATACAGGACCAGGAGTAATACATGACCAGGAGTAATACAGGACCAGCAGTAATACAGGACCAGGAGTAATACAGGACCAGGAGTAATACAGGACCAGGAGTAATACAGGACTAATAAACCTCGGATGCTGCTTGTTGAAAAAGTCATACTCGTTTTCTCCTCTGGTAAACCTGCATGTTTCTCCCAGATTGTGTACCCTGTGTTCTCGGGTAAACCTGAGAGATACGTCCACCTCATATATAGTCTGGTAATAAGGAGCAGGTAGCCTAGTGGTTAGAGTGTTGGGCCAGTAACCGAAAGGTTTACCCAGCTGACTAGGTAAACATCTGTTGTTCTGCCCCTGAATAAGACAGTTAACCCACTGTTCCCTGGTAGGCTGTCGTTCTAAATAAGGATTTGTTCTTAACTGACTTGCCTGGTTACATTTTTAAAAACTGCAATAGATACAAGGTTCATTTGATGTTGTTTTGGTGCCTAGGCCACCCATGCAGCGCCTTGCTATCAAATGTATAAAGAGCATTAAACATACCTTAGAGAGTTTCACTCTTTTTCAGAGTTTGAATGAACACCTTATAGAAGATTAAGTACAACGTTTAACCATTCTAGATCACTGGTGAAAAGAAAACATACCTCTGATGACATCCGGTGACGTGTCCGTGTTCCTCATTAAGAAAGAGCACAGACATGTTGTGTGGGGAGGTACATCTTCGTGTGTAAAACAGGATGCAAAACTATTACATTTGTGTAGCTTAAAAACCTCTTAAGGATCTCTACAGATCGGTGTCCCACCCGGGACGGTTGAGCTAACGTGCGCTAATGTGATTAGCATAACGTTGTAAGTAACAAGAATATTTCCCAGGACATAGACATGTCTGATATGGACAGAAAGCTAAATTCTTGTTAATCTAACGGAATGGTCCAATTTACAGTAGCTATTACAATGAAAACATACCATGCTATTGTTTGAGGAGAGTGCACAGTTATGTACTTGAAAATGTATATATTGACCAATTATGCACATTCGGGCAGACTTGATAGAACATTTTGAACAGAAAGACAATGGTTCATTGGATCAGTCTAAAATGTTGCACAAACACTGCTGCTATCTAGTGGCCAAAATTTAAATTGCGCCTGGAGTCCTAAGTCAGTTAAAAACAAAAATCTTTGTATTATCTTTTACCAGATCTAATGTGTTTTATCCTCCTACATTCATTTCACATTTCCACAAACTTCAAAGTGTTTCCTTTCAAATGGTATAAGAATATGCAAATCCTTGCTTCAGGTCCTGACCTACAGGCAGTTAGATTCAGGTATGTCATTTTAGGCGAAAATGGAAAAAAAACTGTCCAATCCTTTCACCCAGAAAATATACCTCTCTATTGATATCACATACATTATCAAGCATTTCACACATTATTATCCAGATACTGACTGTTAGCACTTGATGGTCTATAGCAGCTTCCCACAAGAATGGGCTTCAGGTGAGGCAGATGAACCTGTAGCCATATTACTTCAACAGTATTTAACATGAGATCCTCTCTAAGTTTTACAGGAATATGGCTCTGAATATAGACCTCAACACCGCCCCCATTGGCACTTCTGTCTTTTCTGTAGATGTTATAACCATGTATTGCTACCACTGTATTATCAAAGTTATTATCTAAGTGAGTTTCAGAAATAGATTAATTTGGGAAGGGAATCTAAGGCGGCTTAATTTGGGACTCTAGAATAGTAGACCATGTCAGCTGTCAGCCATATTGAGTGTACCCATGTCAGCTGTCAGCCATATTGAGTGTACCCATGTCAGCTGTCAGCCATATTGAGTGTACCCATGTCAGCTGTCAGCCATATTGAGTGTACCCATGTCAGCTGTCAGCCATATTGAGTGTACCCATGTCAGCTGTCAGCCATATTGAGTGTACCCATGTCAGCTGTCAGCCATATTGAGTGTACCCATGTCAGCTGTCAGCCATATTGAGTGTACCCATGTCAGCTGTCAGCCATATTGAGTGTACCCATGACGGTGCAGCCAAATTGAGTGTAGCCATGTCAGCTGTCAGCCATATTGAGTGTACCCATGTCAGCTGTCAGCCATATTGAGTGTACCCATGTCAACTGTCAGCCATATTGAGTATACCCATGTCAGCTGTCAGCCATATTGAGTGTACCCATGACGGTGCAGCCAAATTGCCCCTCAAATAGTCTGAAGGGCTTTACCAATTCCAGTAGGCTGATTCTATTGATATGTCTGAGATACTTTCATTTAAGAAGTGACTCTTTCCTTACTGTTCCACTCAGCTCACTGAGTGAGTGAGTGAGTGAATGAGAGAGAGAGAGAGAGAGAGAGAGAGAGAGAGAGAGAGAGAGAGAGATGTCTACTGTTTGCTGATGATCTGGTGCTTCGGTCCCCAACCAAGGAGGGCCTACAGCAGCACCTAGATCTTCTGCACAGTAAATTTCAGTAAGACCAAAGTAATGGTGTTCCAAAAAAGGTCCAGTCGCCAGGACCACAAATACAAATTCCATCTAAACACCGTTGCCCTAGAGCACACAAAAAACTATACGTACCGTGGCCTAAACATCAGCGCCACAGGTAACTTCCACAAAGCTGTGAACGATCTGCGAGACAAGGCAAAAAGGGTTTTCTATGCCATCAAAAGGAACATAAAATTTGACATACCAATTAGGATCTGGCTAAAAATACTTGAATCAGTTATAGAACCCATTGCCCTTTATGGTTGTGAGGTCTGGGGTCCGCTCACCAACCAAGAATTCACAAAATGGGACAATCCCCAAATTGAGACTCTGCATGCAGAATTCTGCAAAAATGTCCTCTGTGTACAACGTAGAACACCAAATAATGCATGCAGAATCCAGAAAAGAGCTGTTAAATTCTACAATCACCTAAAAGGAAGCGATTCCCAAACCTTCCAAAACAAAGCCATCACCTACAGAGAGACGAACCTGGAGAAGAGTCCCCTAAGCAAGCTGGTCCTGGGGCTCTGTTCAGAAACACAAACAGACCCCACAGACCCGCAGGACAGCAGTACAATTAGACCCAACCAAATCAAGAGAAAACACATTGGAAAATATTTACAAAAAAACTGAGAAAAGTAGAAGGCTATGTGGCCCTAAACAGAGACTACCTAGTGACAGAATGAATACCTGACCACTGTGACTGACCAAACTTAAGGAAAGCTTTGGCTATGTACAGACTCAGTGAGCATAGCCTTGCTATTGAGAAAGGCCGCCGTAGGCAGACCTGGCTCTCAAGAGAAGACAGGCTATGTGCACACTGCCCTCAAAATGAGATGGAAACTGAGCTGCACTTCCTAACCTCCTGCCAAATGTATGACCATATTAGAGACACATATTTCCCTCAGATTACACAGATCCACAAAGAATTTTCGCTTGCTTTGGCAATGTTAACATATGTTTCCCATGCCAATAAAGTCCCATGAATTGAATTGAAATGAGAGAGAGAGAGAGTTTCTCTCTAAACAGCTTCATTTGGGAAGGGACTTTCCTTATTTGTAGTGCTGCGGCCTTTGACCTTGCTGGTACATTACATTCATTACAACACAGTCTCTGATTGCTATCGACCCCAATGCCTGCAGAAGGTCAGCAACCCATTCTGTGTTTAGAGCAGCTACAGAATCTTATATTGAGACTTTGTGATGATGCACTTTAAATACAATTGGCTTTAACTCTTGCAGTAGGCAAGTCCGTGTTATATTAGTCAGGAGAGACAGGCTATGCAAATTTCATTGTTTGATGAGCAATAAACTTGCTATCGCGCTCTGATTCTTCATTCATCATCACTGCCTGACTGAAACAATATGGCTTAGATTACATGCTGAAGTAGATGAATGATGATGGAGGAAATGAATCAGATTTAATATTTGTTTGCCATTCCAAGCTCTACACCTTTTATTTATTTTTTATTTTACCTTTATTTAACTAGGCAAGTCAGTTAAGAACAAATTCTTATTTTCAATGACGGCCTAGGAACAGTGGGTTAACTGCCTGTTCAGGAGCAGAACGACAGATTTGTCCCTTGTCAGCTCGGGGATTTGAACTTGTAACCTTCCGGTTACTAGTCCAATGCTCGAACCACTTGGCTACCCTGCCGCCCACTACACAAGATTTGGCATTGGATTGACAGAACGTCTGGGCGGGCAGGGATAAAATGATGAATCAGCTAAGGGAATGGGAACACACACACAAACACACCCACACACACAAACACACACAAACACACCCACACACAAACACACCCACACACACAAACACACCCACACACACAAACACACCCACACACACAAACACACCCACACACACAAACACACCCACACACACAAACACACCCACACATACAAACACACACACACACACAAACACACCCACACATACAAACACACACACACACACACACGCAAACAGACAGACACACACAGATGTTTATCAAAGTGTTCCACACACAACAGCGACGATGATGAGAGTCGTGTTTCTCTGTCTCTATTCTGAGCTGTGAGTGTCTCCTTGTCTTTATGCTGAAGGTCATCTCCACTCTGCTCAGTTTGTCCTTCCTGGGTCTCCATCCCTCTCACATCCTGTGGCCCTGGCCACTGATTCCTTACTACAGACTGTGTGTGTGTGTGTATACACGTGCGTGCATGTATGTGTGAGCATGAGTTCGCTTGTCTATGTGTGTGTGTGTGCGCTTGTCTATGTGTGTGTGTGTGTGTGTGTGTGTGTGTGAGCATGTGTGTGTGTGTGTGAGCATGTGTGTGTGTGTGTGTGTGTGTGTGTGTGTGTGTGTGTGTGTGTGTGTGTGAGCATGTGTGTGTGTGAGCACGTGTGTGTGTGTGAGCATGTGTGTGTGTGTGTGTGTGTGTGAGCGTGTGTGTGTGTGTGTGTGTGTGTGTGTGTGTGTGTGTGTGTGTGTGTGTGTGTGCCTGGCCATGAGTCCATACTGCAGCACAGTTTAATCTTCCAAACGTAGCCACGGGCCAAGCCAGCCAATCAACACCCTGGGAGAATCAGGGACAGAGACAGAGCTAAGCACTTTATTCACTGTCAGCCTGGATGGATTTAATAGACTTTGTGGACACTTAGTTACAGTGATGTAGTGCTATGGTGACATTATGAACTATTGTGAGTGTGTTTCAACTGAATCAGATTCAGGACAGTATTTAGTTGGGCCCAGTTACTGTGTCATGGTGACATTATGAACTATTGTGAGTGTGTTTCAACTGAAACAGATTCAGGACAGTATTTAGTTGGGCCCAGTTACTGTGTCATGGTGACATTATGAACTATTGTGAGTGTGTTTCAACTGAAACAGTTTCAGGACAGTATTTAGTTGGGCCCAGTTACTGTGTCATGGTGACATTATGAACTATTGTGAGTGTGTTTCAACTGAAACAGATTCAGGACAGTATTTAGTTGGGCCCAGTCACTGTGTCATGGTGACATTATGAACTATTGTGAGTGTGTATCAACTGAATCAGTTTCAGGACAGTATTTAGTTGGGCCCAGTTACTGTGTCATGGTGACATTATGAACTATTTGTGAGTGTGTATCAACTGAATCAGTTTCAGGACAGTATTTAGTTGGGCCCAGTTACTGTGTCATGGTGACATTATGAACTATTGTGAGTGTGTTTCAACTGAATCAGTTTCAGGACAGTATTTAGTTGGGCCCAGTTACTGTGTCATGGTGACATTATGAACTATTGTGAGTGTGTTTCAACTGAATCAGATTCAGGACAGTATTTAGTTGGACCCAGTTACTGTGTCATGGTGATATTATTCATACTCCCCATACTGTAATATCTATCTACTAAATCCTATTTGGATACAGTCTGTTCCAAACTCCACTCTAAGATACCACAGTATAAATAAATGTATTAAGCATGTATTGTAAGTAGTACTTTCAGTGTCAGGCAGACTGCCTTGTGTTGTTTGGACACTGTTACTGTCTAATGTTATACAACGGGTACGTCTAATCCTGAATGCTGATTGGTTAAAACCGCATTCCAGCCGGTGTCTATTCCACACAAGTTACCACCGGCTAAATTATGTTACAATGCCTAGTGCCTTTACTCTGTTCCATCTGACTGCGCAATCCACTGGCTCATCAGCCCAGCCAAGCAATTTATAAACTTGATCTCTACTATAAAAAGCATCTCCACATGATCTCTTTTAGACTAACCTTCAGTTTTCAACAGCAGAGGTTTCTATAAACATTGCTGTCTGTCCCTCTGATATTTGCAACATTGTTTCACTATTCAAATTGGGATCTCCAGCTGTCTCGTAGTATTGGTTGGGATGAGACAGTCGGGCAGGAAGCGTTTCTCAGCCAGTCAAAATCATGAATCAGCTGGCATCATTTTTATGGATATATACCCCCAAAAATTCAACTGAAAAAGGTCAAACGAAATGAAGTGCAGCTAGTTTGCAACATTCCCAGCTCCAGTTTGAAGTGATTGTGTTAGCTGTGCTGTTGGTTAGCTCCTCTGAACAACAGTGTCCTGACAAGAGAGCACATTTTCTATGCCAGGTGAAATCACACCTCATTAGCTCATTGTTATGGATGTATCCAAAGAAATGTCACTAGAAAACAGCTTAAACAACAGCAGCTACTTTGCTATTATTCTGTCTGCACTTTTTGACGTGACTAAGTTAGCCGTAGTTGGCTAGCAGTATGGCAATGGAACATTTAGAACGAGTCCATAGATACAGAACAAAAAGACTGAACGACTGGGTCGAGTCCATAGATACAGAACAAAAAGACTGAAGGACTGGGTCACGTCCATAGATACAGAACAAAAAGACTGAATGACTGGGTCGAGTCCATAGATACAGAACAAAAAGACTGAATGACTGGGTTGAGTCCATAGATACAGAACAAAAAGACTGAATGACTGGGTTGAGTCCATAGATACAGAACAAAAAGACTGAAGGACTGGGTCGCGTCCATAGATACAGAACAAAAAGACTGAACGACTGGGTCGAGTCCATAGATACAGAACAAAAAGACTGAAGGACTGGGTCACGTCCATAGATACAGAACAAAAAGACTGAATGACTGGGTCGAGTCCATAGATACAGAACAAAAAGACTGAATGACTGGGTTGAGTCCATAGATACAGAACAAAAAGACTGAATGACTGGGTTGAGTCCATAGATACAGAACAAAAAGACTGAAGGACTGGGTCATGTCCCTAGATACAGAACAAAAAGACTGAAGGACTGGGTCGCGTCTCTAGATACAGAACAAAAAGACTGAATGACTGGGTTGAGTCCATAGATACAGAACAAAAAGACTGAACGACTGGGTCGAGTCTATAGCAACCGAACCAATAGAGTGAATGACCAGCCGGCTTGGGTAGCAACCCTAGATTTGTGTCGGGACTGTATCTTGTGGAAGGATGAAATAGTATGAATAAATTGATCAAAACAATGTTTTTAATGATAATATGTCAATCATTATTTAAATATGTTGGTAACCTGTTGTATAAAAGGGATAATGCCCTCAAAGCCAGTGTTTTGTAGGATATATTGACAACAACCGTGCCTTGTTCAGGGGCAGAACAACTGATTTTTACCTTGTCAGCTCAGGGATTTGATCCACCAACCTCTGAGTTACTGGCCCAACACTCTAACCACTAGGCTACCTGCTCTAACCGCTAGGCTACCTGCTCTAACCACTAGGCTACCTGCTCTAACCGCTAGGCTACCTGCTCTAACCACTAGGCTACCTGCTCTAACCACTAGGCTACCTGCTCTAACCACTAGGCTACCTGTTCCAACCACTAGGCTACCTGCTCTAACCACTAGGCTACCTGCTCCAACCACTAAGCTACCTGCTCTAACCACTAGGCTACCTGTTCTAACCACTAGGCTACCTGTTCTAACCACTAGGCTACCTGGCTACCTGCTCTAACCACTAGGCTACCTGCTCTAACCACTAGGCTACCTGTTCCAACCACTAGGCTACCTGCTCTAACCACTAGGCTACCTGCTCTAACCACTAGGCTACCTGTTCCAACCACTAGGCTACCTGCTCTAACCACTAGGCTACCTGCTCTAACCTCTAGGCTACCTGTTCCAACCACTAGGCTACCTGTTACAACCACTAGGCTACCTGCTCTAACCACTAGGCTACCTGTTACAACCACTAGGCTACCTGCTCTAACCACTAGGCTACCTGTTCCAACCACTAGGCTATCTGCTCTAACCACTAGGCTACCTGTTCCAACCACTAGGCTACCTGGCTACCTGCTCTAACCTGCTGCCCCCTGCTGTGTAGGCTTATGCTTTTTAAGTCCTGTTTAAGTCCTGTGTGTGTGTGTGTGTGTGTGTGTGTGTGTGTGTGTGTGTGTGTGTGTGTGTGTGTGTGTGTGTGTGTGTGTGTGTGTGTGTGTGTGTATATGAATGGGGAAGGGAGATGAAGAGTGTCCTCCACTAAATGACTGGGCCTTTTAAAGCTGTTGAGGAGGCTACACACTAATCACTGAATGATACAGCATGGAACACTTAACTACATCACTGAATACTTCAATTATCAAGGTCACTGGAGGATTCGGAAGCAATACTACTATAGTCAATGGCCTCTCCTACTTGTTCACCAATCACTCATGTTAAATACAGTACTGATTAGAACATAGGATGAGCCAAGTACTGAGGGAAGGTTTTCTCATTTTCTTCTCCTTCTCTCACTGTCATCCTCCCTCCTTCTCTCTCTGTCCTCCCCCCTCCTCTTTCTGTCCTCCTCCCTGCTTCTCTCTCTGTCCTCCTTCCCTCCTTCACTCATGTCCTCCTCCCCCTTCTCGCTCTGACCTTCTCTCCTCTCATCCCCCCTTCTCGCTCTGTCCTTCTCCCTCCTTCTCTCACTGTCCTCCTCCCTCCTTCCCTCACAGTCCTCCTCCCTCCTTCCTTTTCTCTCTGCCCTCCTCCCTACTTCCCCCACAGTCCTCCTTCCTCCCTCCTTCTCCCTCTGTCCTCCCTCCTTTTTTATCTGTCCTCCTCCCCCCTCTCTCGCTGTCCTCCTCGCTCATTTTCTCTCTGTCCTCCCCTCCTTCTCTCACTGTCCTCCCCTCCTTCTCTCTCTGTCCTCCCGCCTCCTTCTCTCACTGTCCTCCCCTCCTTCTCTCACTGTCCTCCCTCCATCTCTTGCTGTCCTCCCCTCCTTCTCTCACTGTCCTCCCTCCATCTCTCGCTGTCCTCCCGCCTCCTTCTCTCACTGTCCTCCCCCTCCTTCTCTCACTGTCCTCCCTCCATCTCTCGCTGTCCTCCCCCTCCTTCTCTCACTGTCCTCCCCCTCCTTCTCTTTCTGTCCTCCTTCCTCCTTCTCTCACTGTCCTCCTTCCCTCCTTCTCTCATGTCCTACTCCCCCTTCTCACTCTGTCCTTCTCCCTCCCCTTCTCGCTCTGTCCTCCCTCCATCTCTCCCTGTCCTCCCTCCATCTCTCTCTGTCCTCCTCCCTCCTTCTCTCACTGTCCTCCCCATTCTCTCTCTGTCCTCCCCCTCCTTCTCTCTCAGTCCTCCCCCTCCTTCTCTCACTGTCCTCCCTCCATCTCTCTCTGTCCTCCCCCTCCTTCTCTCACTGTCCTCCCTCCATCTCTCGCTGTCCTCCCCCTCCTTCTCTCACTGTCCTCCCTCCTCCTTCTTTCACTGTCCTCCCTCCATCTCTCGCTGTCCTCCCCCTCCTTCTCTCACTGTCCTCCCCCCTCCTTCTCTTTCTGTCCTCTTCCCTCCTTCTCTCACTGTCCTCCCTCCATCTCTCTCTGTCCTCCCTCCATCTCTCTCTGTCCTCCCTCCTCCTCACTCTGTCCTCCTCCCTCCTTCTTTCGGTCCTCCTCCCTCCTTCTCTCACTGTCCTCCTCTCTCCTTCTCTCTTTGTCTTCCTCCCTCCTCTCTCTGTCCTCCTCCCTCCCTTTCATTCTCGTCCTAGTATTTTCCCTTCCTTTTCTTCCCTTCAGCCCCTGCTCCGGCTCCCTAGTCCCTGTCATTATCTCTCTCTCTGTCTGCCTCGCTCCCTCCTCTCTGTCCTCCTCTCTCCCTCCCTCTCTCTGTCCTCCTCGATCCCTCCTTGGGTTTCCTTATTCTTAGTTTCTTCCCCACGTCCCTGCTATGTGTGGTTCTCTCTCTCTCTTTCTGTCCTCCTCTCCCTCTCTCTCTTTCACCCCAAGGAGTAATGCTCTGCTCTGCAGAAATATCTCCTGCTGATAGCTGCAAATCCCAAACCTGCCAGCAGAACCCTGACCTCCCTCCTCCCTGCCTGCAGAACCCTGTCCTTCCTCCTCCCTGCCTGCAGAACCCTGTCCTCCCTGCCTGCAGAATCCTGTCCTCCCCCTCCCTGCCAGCAGAACCCTGTCCTCCTGCTAGAGCTGACCCGCTCAACTGTAAGTGCTGTTAATGTGAAGTTGAAACATCTAGGACCGCCGAGTGCTGAAGTGCGTAGAGCATACAAATGGTCTGTCCTTAGTTGCAACACCCACTACCGAGTTCCAAACTGCCTCTGGAAGCAACGTCAGCACAAGAACTGTTCATCCGGAGCTTCATGAAATGGGTTTCCATGGCAGAGGAGCCGCACACAAGCGTAAGATCACCATGCGCAATGCCAAGAGTCGGCTGGAGTGGTGTAAAGCTCATCGCCATTGGACTCTGGAGCAGTGGAAACACATTCTCTGGAGTGATGAATCACGCTTCACCATCTGGCAGTATGACAGACGAATCTGGGTTTGCTGGATGCCAAGAGAACTCTACCTGCCCCAATGCATACTGTCTACTTTAACATTTGGTGGAGGAGGAATAATTGTCTGTGGCTGTTTTTCATTGGTGGGGCTTGGTCCCTTAGTTCCAGTAAAGGGAAATCTTAATGCTACAGCATACAATGACATTCCAACTATATGGTAACAGTTTGAGGAAGGGACTTTCCTGTATCAGCATGACAATGCCCCCGCGCACAAAGCGAGGCCCATACAGAAATAGTTTGTCGAGATCGGTGTGGAAAGAACTTGACTAGCCTGCACAGAGCCCTGACCTCAACCTCATCAAACACCTTTGGGATGAATTGGAACGCCCAACATAATCGCCCAACCTCAATAATGCTCTTATGGCTGAATGGAAGCAAGTCCATTGTTCCAACATCTAGTGGAAAGCCTTCCCAGAAGAGTGGAGGCTGTTATAGCAGCGAAGGGGGGACCAACTCCATATTAATGCCCGTGATTTTACACTGAGATGTTGGACGATCTTGTGTCTACATACTTAAAGTCATACAGTGTATCATCATTGGATCAGATCGGACAGAGACAGCAGTGGGACCTGCTCTGCTCGCCTCCAAGGCTGTTAGGGTGTGTGGGTCTGTGTTAGAGGGTGAAGTCTGTCAGGGTGTGTGGGTCTGTGTTAGAGGGTGAAGTCTGTCAGGGTGTGTGGGTCTGTGTTAGAGGGTGAAGTCTGTCAGGGTGTGTGGGTCTGTGTTAGAGGGTGAAGTCTGTCAGGGTGTGTGGGTCTGTGTGAGTGGGTGAAGTCTGTCAGGTTGTGTGGGTCTGTGTTAGAGGGTGAAGTCTGTCAGGGTGTGTGGGTCTGTGTTAGAGGGTGAAGTCTGTCAGGGTGTGTGTGGGTGGGTGAAGTCTGTCAGGTTGTGTGGGTCTGTGTTAGAGGGTGAAGTCTGTCTGTCAGGTGTGTCCTTCCTCCCTGCCTGGCCAACACAGTCTAGAGAAACTCTCCACGTATCTACAAGCCTGGCCAACACAGTCTAGAGAAACTCTCCATGTATCTAATCCTTCCTCCTGCCTGGCAACACAGTCTAGAGAAACTCTCCATGTATCTAATCCTTCCTCCCTGCCTGGCCAACACAGTCTAAGAAACTCTCCATGTATCTAATCACCTCCCTGCCTGGCCAACACAGTCTAGAGAAACTCTAATCTAATCCTTCCTCCCTGCCTGGCCAACACAGTCTAGAGAAACTCTCCATGTATCTAATCCTTCCTCCCTGCCTGGCCAACACAGTCTAGAGAAACTCTCCATATCTATCCTTCCTCCTTCCTCTAGAGAAACTGCCTGGCCAACACAGTCTAGAGAAACTCTCCATGTATCTAATCCTTCCTCCCTGCCTGGCCAACACAGTCTAGAGAGAAACTCTCCATGTATCTAATCCTTCCTCCCTGCCTGGCCAACACAGTCTAGAGAAACTCTCCATGTATCTAATCCTTCCTCCTGCCTGGCCACATAGAGAAACTCTACTAATCCTTCCTCCCTGCCTCTAGTGGCTAGAGAAACTCTCCATGTATCTAATCCTTCCTCCCTGCCTGGCCAACAAGTCACAGTCTAGAGAAACTCTCCATGTATCTAATCCTTCCTCCCTGCCTGGACAACACAGTCTAGAGAAACTCTCCAAATCTAATCCTTCCTCTCTGCCTGGCCAACACAGTCTAGAGAAACTCCTATCCTCCTTCCTCCCTGCCTGGCCAACACAGTCTAGAGAAACTCTCCATGTATCTAATCCTTCCTCCCTGCCTGGCCAACACAGTCTAGAGAAACTCTCCATGTATCTAATCCTTCCTCCCTGCCTGGCCAACACAGTCTAGAGAAACTCTCCATATCTAATCCTTCCTCCCTGCCTGGCCAACACAGTCTAGAGAAACTCTAAACATATCTACTCCTTCCTCCCTGCCTGGCCAACACAGTCTAGAGAAACTCTCCATGTATCTAATCCTTCCTCCCTGCCTGGCCAACACAGAGAAACTCACAGTTCCTCCCTCCAGAGAAACTCTCCAGAGAAACTCTCCATGTATCTAATCCTTCCTCCCTGCCTGGCCAACACAGTCTAGAGAAACTCTAAACATATCTACTCCTTCCTCCCTGCCTGGCCAACACAGTCTAGAGAAACTCTCCATGTATCTAATCCTTCCTCCCTGCCTGGCCAACACAGTCTAGAGAAACTCTAAACAAACATATCTACAGTCTAGAGAAACTCCTTCCTTCCTCTCTGCCTGGCCAACACAGTCTAGAGAAACTCTCCTATCCTTCCTCCTGCCTGGCCATCTAATCCTTCCTCCCTGCCTGGCCAACACAGTCTAGAGAAACTCTCCATGTATCTAATCCTTCCTCTCTGCCTGGCCAACACAGTCTAGAGAAACTCTCCATGTATCTAATCCTTCCTCCTGCCTGGCCAACACAGTCTAGAGAAACTCTCCACATATCTAATCCTTCCTCCCTGCCTGGCCAACACAGTCTAGAGAAACTCTAAATGTATCTACTCCTTCCTCCCTGCCTGGCCAACACAGTCTAGAGAAACTCTCCACGTATCTACTCCTTCCTCCCTGCCTGGTCAACACAGTCTAGAGAAACTCTAAACATATCTACTCCTTCCTCCCTGCCTGGCCAACACAGTCTAGAGAAACTCTCCACGTATCTACTCCTTCCTCCCTGCCTGGCCAACACAGTCTAGAGAAACTCTCCACGTATCTACTCCTTCCTCCCTGCCTGGTCAACACAGTCTAGAGAAACTCTCCATGTATCTAATCCTTCCTCCCTGCCTGGCCAACACAGTCTAGAGAAACTCTAAACATATCTACTCCTTCCTCCCTGCCTGGCCAACACAGTCTAGAGAAACTCTCCATGTATCTAATCCTTCCTCCCTGCCTGGACAACACAGTCTAGAGAAACTCTAAATGTATCTAATCCTTCCTCCCTGCCTGGCCAACACAGTCTAGAGAAACTCTCCATGTATCTACTCCTTCCTCCCTGCCTGGCCAACACAGTCTAGAGAAACTCTCCACATATCTAATCCTTCCTCTCTGCCTGGACAACACAGTCTAGAGAAACTCTCCATGTATCTAATCCTTCCTCCCTGCCTGGCCAACACAGTCTAGAGAAACTCTCCATGTATCTAATCCTTCCTCCCTGCCTGGCCAACACAGTCTAGAGAAACTCTCCATGTATCTAATCCTTCCTCCCTGCCTGGACAACACAGTCTAGAGAAACTCTAAATGTATCTAATCCTTCCTCCCTGCCTGGCCAACACAGTCTAGAGAAACTCTAAATGTATCTAATCCTTCCTCCCTGCCTGGACAACACAGTCTAGAGAAACTCTAAATGTATCTAATCCTTCCTCCCTGCCTGGCCAACACAGTCTAGAGAAACTCTAAATGTATCTAATCCTTCCTCCCTAACTGGCCAACACAGTCTAGAGAAACTCTCCATGTATCTAATCCTTCCTCTCTGCCTGGACAACACAGTCTAGAGAAACTCTCCACATATCTAATCCTTCCTCTCTGCCTGGCCAACACAGTCTAGAGAAACTCTCCACATATCTACTCCTTCCTCTCTGCCTGGCCAACACAGTCTAGAGAAACTCTCCACATATCTACTCCTTCCTCCCTGCCTGGCCAACACAGTCTAGAGAAACTCTCCATGTATCTAATCCTTCCTCCCTGCCTGGCCAACACAGTCTAGAGAAACTCTAAACATATCTACTCCTTCCTCCCTGCCTGGACAACACAGTCTAGAGAAACTCTCCATGTATCTAATCCTTCCTCCCTGCCTGGCCAACACAGTCTAGAGAAACTCTCCATGTATCTAATCCTTCCTCCCTGCCTGGACAACACAGTCTAGAGAAACTCTCCATGTATCTAATCCTTCCTCCCTGCCTGGACAACACAGTCTAGAGAAACTCTCCATGTATCTAATCCTTCCTCCCTGCCTGGACAACACAGTCTAGAGAAACTCTCCATGTATCTAATCCTTCCTCCCTGCCTGGCCAACACAGTCTAGAGAAACTCTCCATGTATCTAATCCTTCCTCCCTGCCTGGCCAACACAGTCTAGAGAAACTCTAAACATATCTACTCCTTCCTCCCTGCCTGGCCAACACAGTCTAGAGAAACTCTCCATGTATCTAATCCTTCCTCCCTGCCTGGACAACACAGTCTAGAGAAACTCTCCATGTATCTAATCCTTCCTCTCTGCCTGGACAACACAGTCTAGAGAAACTCTAAACATATCTACTCCTTCCTCCCTGCCTGGCCAACACAGTCTAGAGAAACTCTCCATGTATCTAATCATTCCTCCCTGCCTGGCCAACACAGTCTAGAGAAACTCTCCATGTATCTAATCCTTCCTCTCTGCCTGGACAACACAGTCTAGAGAAACTCTAAACATATCTACTCCTTCCTCCCTGCCTGGCCAACACAGTCTAGAGAAACTCTCCATGTATCTAATCCTTCCTCCCT
This sequence comes from Oncorhynchus nerka, assembly GCF_034236695.1. NCBI lineage: Eukaryota > Metazoa > Chordata > Actinopteri > Salmoniformes > Salmonidae > Oncorhynchus > Oncorhynchus nerka. The sequence goes on from NC_088405.1 coordinate 15,510,245, forward strand.
GCCTGGCCAACACAGTCTAGAGAAACTCTAAACATATCTACTCCTTCCTCCCTGCCTGGCCAACACAGTCTAGAGAAACTCTCCATGTATCTAATCCTTCCTCCCTGCCTGGCCAACACAGTCTAGAGAAACTCTAAACATATCTACTCCTTCCTCTCTGCCTGGCCAACACAGTCTAGAGAAACTCTCCATGTATCTAATCCTTCCTCTCTGCCTGGACAACACAGTCTAGAGAAACTCTCCATGTATCTAATCCTTCCTCTCTGCCTGGCCAACACAGTCTAGAGAAACTCTCCACGTATCTAATCCTTCCTCTCTGCCTGGCCAACACAGTCTAGAGAAACTCTCCACATATCTAATCCTTCCTCCCTGCCTGGCCAACACAGTCTAGAGAAACTCTAAATGTATCTACTCCTTCCTCCCTGCCTGGCCAACACAGTCTAGAGAAACTCTCCACGTATCTACTCCTTCCTCCCTGCCTGGTCAACACAGTCTAGAGAAACTCTAAACATATCTACTCCTTCCTCCCTGCCTGGCCAACACAGTCTAGAGAAACTCTCCACGTATCTACTCCTTCCTCCCTGCCTGGTCAACACAGTCTAGAGAAACTCTCCATGTATCTAATCCTTCCTCCCTGCCTGGCCAACACAGTCTAGAGAAACTCTAAACATATCTACTCCTTCCTCCCTGCCTGGCCAACACAGTCTAGAGAAACTCTCCATGTATCTAATCCTTCCTCCCTGCCTGGACAACACAGTCTAGAGAAACTCTCCATGTATCTAATCCTTCCTCCCTGCCTGGACAACACAGTCTAGAGAAACTCTCCACATATCTAATCCTTCCTCCCTAACTGGCCAACACAGTCTAGAGAAACTCTCCACGTATCTAATCCTTCCTCTCTGCCTGGACAACACAGTCTAGAGAAACTCTCCATGTATCTAATCCTTCCTCCCTGCCTGGCCAACACAGTCTAGAGAAACTCTCCATGTATCTAATCCTTCCTCCCTGCCTGGCCAACACAGTCTAGAGAAACTCTCCATGTATCTACTCCTTCCTCCCTGCCTGGCCAACACAGTCTAGAGAAACTCTCCATGTATCTAATCCTTCCTCCCTGCCTGGACAACACAGTCTAGAGAAACTCTCCATGTATCTAATCCTTCCTCCCTGCCTGGCCAACACAGCCTAGAGAAACTCTCCATGTATCTAATCCTTCCTCCCTGCCTGGACAACACAGTCTAGAGAAACTCTCCATGTATCTACTCCTTCCTCCCTGCCTGGCCAACACAGTCTAGAGAAACTCTCCATGTATCTAATCCTTCCTCCCTGCCTGGCCAACACAGTCTAGAGAAACTCTCCACATATCTAATCCTTCCTCCCTGCCTGGCCAACACAGTCTAGAGAAACTCTCCATGTATCTAATCCTTCCTCCCTGCCTGGACAACACAGTCTAGAGAAACTCTCAACATATCTACTCCTTCCTCCCTGCCTGGCCAACACAGTCTAGAGAAACTCTAAATGTATCTAATCCTTCCTCTCTGCCTGGCCAACACAGTCTAGAGAAACTCTAAATGTATCTAATCCTTCCTCCCTGCCTGGACAACACAGTCTAGAGAAACTCTAAATGTATCTAATCCTTCCTCCCTGCCTGGACAACACAGTCTAGAGAAACTCTCCATGTATCTAATCCTTCCTCCTGCCTGGCCAACACAGTCTAGAGAAACTCTCCACATATCTAATCCTTCCTCCTGCCTGGCCAACACAGTCTAGAGAAACTCTCCACATATCTAATCCTTCCTCCCTGCCTGGCCAACACAGTCTAGAGAAACTCTCCATGTATCTAATCCTTCCTCCCTGCCTGGAGAAACCAACACAGTCTAGAGAAACTCTCCATGTATCTAATCCTTCCTCCCTGCCTGGCCAACACAGTCTAGAGAAACTCTCCATGTATCTAATCCTTCCTCCCTGCCTGGACAACACAGTCTAGAGAAACTCTCCATGTATCTAATCCTTCCTCCCTGCCTGGACAACACAGTCTAGAGAAACTCTCCATGTATCTAATCCTTCCTCCCTGCCTGGCCAACACAGTCTAGAGAAACTCTCCATGTATCTAATCCTTCCTCCCTGCCTGGACAACACAGTCTAGAGAAACTCTCCATGTATCTAATCCTTCCTCCCTGCCTGGACAACACAGTCTAGAGAAACTCTCCATGTATCTAATCCTTCCTCTCTGCCTGGACAACACAGTCTAGAGAAACTCTAAACATATCTACTCCTTCCTCCCTGTCTGGCTAACACAGTCTAGAGAAACTCTCCATGTATCTAATCCTTCCTCTCTGCCTGGACAACACAGTCTGGACCACGTGTCTAGCACTGCCCTTGCCTGACTAGCTTCTGATGTTGTGTTAAATATTCATTGACTGCACTGGTATACATCAGTCATCGGTCTGTAACAGACCCATTGAACTTTTATCCAGAATTCTATGATAATAAAGAAAGTCAGAGTCAGGTATGGCCTGGTCCCAGATCTGTTGGAACATGGAAATTACCATTCATAGGAGTTGCCAAGACAGCACAAACAGATCTGAGACCAGGCCATACCTGACTCTGACTTTCTTTATTATCATAGAATTCTATTAAGGATCCCCATTAGTTCCTGCCAAGGCAGCAGCTACTCTTCCTGGGGTTTATTATGGATCCCCATTAGTTCCTGCCAAGGCAGCAGCTACTCTTCCTGGGGTTTATTATGGATCCCCATTAGTTCCTGCCAAGGCAGCAGCTACTCTTCCTGGGGTTTATTATGGATCCCCATTAGTTCCTGCCAAGGCAGCAGCTACTCTTCCTGGGGTTTATTATGGATCCCAATTAGTTCCCGCCAAGGCAGCAGCTATTCTTCCTGGGGTTTATTAGTTCCTGCCAAGGATCCCCTGGGGTTTATTCCCCAGTTCCTGCCAAGGCAGCAGCTACTCTTCCTGGGGTTTATTATGGATCCCCATTAGTTCCTGCCAAGGCAGCACTCTTCCTGGGGTTTATTATGGACCCCCATTAGTTCTAAGGCAGCAGCTCTTTCCTGGGGTTTATTATGGATCCCCATTAGTTCCTGCCAAGGCAGCAGCTACTCTTCCTGTGGTTTATTATGGATCCTTGTTAGTTCCTGCCGAGACAGCAGCTACTCTTCCTGGGGTTTATTATGGATCCCCATTAGTTCCTGCCAAGGCAGCAGCTACTCTTCCTGTGGTTTATTATGGATCCTTGTTAGTTCCTGCCAAGACAGCAGCTACTCTTCCTGGGGTTTATTATGGATCCCCATTAGTTCCTGCCAAGGCAGCAGCTACTCTTCCTGGGGTTTATTATGGATCCTTGTTAGTTCCTGCCAAGACAGCAGCTATTCTTCCTGGGGTTTATTATGGATCCCCATTAGTTCCTGCCAAGGCAGCAGCTACTCTTCCTGGGGTTTATTATGGATCCTTGTTAGTTCCTGCCAAGGCAGCAGCTACTCTTCCTGGGGTTTATTATGGATCCTTGTTAGTTCCTGCCAAGACAGCAGCTACTCTTCCTGGGGTTTATTATGGATCCCCATTAGTTCCTGCCAAGACAGCAGCTACTCTTCCTGGGGTTTATTATGGATCCCCATTAGTTCCTACCAAGACAGCAGCTACTCTTCCTGGGGTCCAGCAATATTAAGGCAGTTAAACATGCTTAAAACATTACAATACATTTCACAACATATTTCACAGGATCTGTGACCAGAGCCAGGCACAGTCAGTCAGATACAGTCAGTGGGGCTCAGCTGTGACAGCACCCAGAAGCCTGGGTTTGATCCTGAGGCTGGGCCTGTGTCGAGCAGTCACTCAAAAGCCTATCAGAGTGCAGCAACCGACTCCGCCCTACCCAACGTTGTCAGACCAAATAAAACCAGAGATAGACTACAACCCCCAGGCTGGACTCAGCTGTCAGGGGACCAGAGGGAGACAGAGAACAGACAGAGAATATGTCTGTTATTGAACAGCCCTCCCTCCCCCTCCCTCCCTCCCTCCCTCCCTCCCTCTTCTCTTATTTTCCTTCACCCTCTGTGAGCTGAGCCCTTGTTAGGGGGCGTCTGAGGAGCTCACTGTTACTGTGTGTGTGTGTTTATGTATCAGGGTGAGTTACAGTGTGTGTTTGTGTGTGTGTGTGTGTGTGTGTGTGTGTGTGTGTGTGTGTGTGTGTGTGTGTGTGTGTGTGTGTGTGTGTGTGTGTGTGTGTGTGGTGTGTGTGTGTGTGTGGTGTGTGTGTGGTGTGCTGTAGCTCTGGCTAGACAGACACGTCACATGGTCACTGACACAGTAATACACAGCATGTCACCCACCACCACTGTGTGTGTATCTGTTTATGAGAGTGTTTGACAGACTGTGGTTGCTCAGTACGTGGTCTTGAGTATACTATTCTCTACTTTTATCCCTCCTTCCCTGCTATCCCACTCTCCCTGCCTTCACCCCTCTCCTCTCCTTCAGTGCCCTCCCTCCATCCCCCTCATCCCCTCTCCTCTCCTCTCATCCCTCCCTCCATCCCCCTCACCCCCTCTCCTCTCCTTCAGTGCCCTCCACCAGTCAGCCAGCAGAGTCCTGGTGAGTTACCCAGAACTCCTTCCCTTCCTCCCTCCCTCCCTCCATCCCTCCCTCCTCATCCCCTCTCATCTCCTCACCTCTCATCCCTCCCTCCATCCCCCTCCTCCCTCCCTCTCCTCTCCTTCCTCATTCCCCCTCTCCTCTCTCCTCATCCGCCTCTCCTCTCCCCCCCCCCTCATCCCCTCCCCTCCTTCCTCTCCTTTCCCCTCCCTCTCTCATCCCTCATCCCCTCTCTTCCTCCCTTCCTTCCTCTCCCCTCCCTCCCTGCTATCCCCCCTCCGTCCTCACCCCCCTCTCCTGCAGTTCCCTGTTGTATGTTGTGATACATACAGGAAGTGTATTTATTTATGGTAACAGACAAGAGACAGTTAGGACAACAGACTAAAGACTGGATAAAGAAGTAAAGCTTGAAAGCCACATTGACGAGTGCAGCCCATAACCACATAGCAGGAAGGCCTCTGCTTCGATGTGGCTTCGCTGCAGTCAGCAGAAGACTGGTGTCCATCTATCTCCATTGGGGAGATTCCTTCAGCCTCCTGTTTAACATACTGGAGGGTTTCCCAGCACTTTTCTCCACGGATCAATATTTTATAAAGATGTGCCAGGGCTCTCCTGTTAAATTAACGGATGTGCACTTTAGGCAGCCACCGCAGGTGTCTTTCCCAACAGCAGTTTCACCTCACATGCCCTGTGTGGTGTGTGTGTGTGTGTGTGTGTGTGTGTGTGTGTGTGTGTGTGTGTGTGTGTGTGTGTGTGTGTGTGTGTGTGCGTTGTGTTTGTGTGTGTTTGTGTGTGTTTGTGTGTGTTTGTGTGTGTGTGTGTGTGTGTGTGTGTGTGTGTGTGCGCTGTCAGTCGCCGCTAGCTAAGTGTCAAAGGGATTTTATCAGCCTCACAAAACCTTGGATCTAAGACTTCAACACACATTTCAACAGACTCAGGTCAGAGTTACAGACTACCGTAGCATCTTAAAGCTAAAACAGAGTTACAGACTACCGTAGCATCTTAATGCTAAAACAGAGTTACAGACTACCGTAGCATCTTAATGCTAAAACAGACTTCAACACACATTTCAACAGACTCAGATCAGAGTTACAGACTACCGTAGCATCTTAATGCTGAAACAGAGTTACAGACTACCGTAGCATCTTAATGCTAAAACAGAGTTACAGACTACCGTAGCATCTTAATGCTAAAACAGACTTCAACACACATTTCAACAGACTCAGCTCAGTAACAGACTACCGTAGCATCTTAATGCTAAAACAGACTTCAACACACATTTCAACAGACTCAGCTCAGTAACAGACTAATGCTAAAACAGACTTCAACACACATTTCAACAGACTCAGCTCAGTAACAGACTACCGTAGCATCTTAATGCTAAAACAGGCTAGTTTTATAGTCCATCTTAGCAAGGTGCTGTGTGTTTATTAGCAGGTGACTTTCATTACAGTATGGGCCTTAAGTAATGGGAAAATGAAATTGGTGGCCTACACCATAAATTATAGGGGAATTCAAAGGGAAAAGTAGATTTGTCAAACTGTTGCCAAGACGCAGAGGGACTAAGCTGCCAGGTCAATGTTGTTTACCAATGAAATAGGATACAACAAATAATGACAACATAAACTTCTGCCAACACTTTTCTGCCTCTGTGGAGTAGTACTTATAATTGGACACCGTGGCTTCTGGTCTCAGCTGTTTATAATTTCATTTTATAGACAAGTCGTTTTTTTTTTCCAAAGAGCATCTTTGTCACGGAGGAGTATTAGGGAGAAGCGAAGAAAGACGAAAAGTCATATAAAAATCTCCTTTTGTTTATGAAAAAGTGGCATTTACCTGAAGAATAAAATATAAATTAAATTTAGAGAATAAAATTGACATTTCATTTCGAGAATAAACTCAAAATTGTGAGAATAAAGTTGCAGTTATATTTGAAGATCAAATATTTGGTAAATTGCATGCCTCCCTGGCTCCCTGTTGCAGGTAGGTTACAGTTTTGTTCTGGAGGCAGCTGGCACAGCCAAAAGTCATTTTTGTTTTAATTTATTTAACTTATATTTTATCAGGGAGTCATAAAATTGGATTTTAAACCTAATCGTAACCTTAACCTTAAATTAAGACCAAAAAGCAAAAGCTAATTTTGACTTTGCAGCTGGCCTTTCTAGGGGAAATGATTCAGTTCTGCCTCCAGGACAAGATTCATGACAATAAAGGTCAACCTGCCTGTTGCTGAGCACCACAGCTGAAATGCCTGAGTTCGATGACCTGGTGAAACTACACTTTAGAATTGGCCTTAGTAAGAAGGAAATCTTGACTCTTTAATTAATTATTATAAGCATTAGGACTGTGAAGAGGTTGTGCCGCAGATTGGGTCTTTTCAGAAGGAGGAACCACATGGGCTATTGGCGGCAGGTAGCCTAGTGGTTAGAGCGTTGGGCCAGAAACCAGCAGGTAGCCTAGTGGTTAGAGCGTTGGGCCAGTAACCAGCAGGTAGCCTAGTGGTTAGAGCGTTGGGCCAGTAACCAGCAGGTAGCCTAGTGGTTAGAGCGTTGGGCCAGAAACCAGCAGGTAGCCTAGTGGTTAGAGCGTTGGGCCAGTAACCAGCAGGTAGCCTAGTGGTTAGAGCGTTGGGCCAGTAACCAGCAGGTAGCCTAGTGGTTAGAGCATTGTGTCAGTAACCAGCAGGTAGCCTAGTGGTTAGAGCATTGTGTCAGTAACCAGCAGGTAGCCTAGTGGTTAGAGCGTTGGGCCAGAAACCAGCAGGTAGCCTAGTGGTTAGAGCGTTGGGCCAGAAACCAGCAGGTAGCCTAGTGGTTAGAGCGTTGGGCCAGTAACCAGCAGGTAGCCTAGTGGTTAGAGCGTTGGGCCAGTAACCAGCAGGTAGCCTAGTGGTTAGAGCGTTGGGCCAGAAACCAGCAGGTAGCCTAGTGGTTAGAGCGTTGGGCCAGTAACCAGCAGGTAGCCTAGTGGTTAGAGCGTTGGGCCAGTAACCAGCAGGTAGCCTAGTGGTTAGAGCATTGTGTCAGTAACCAGCAGGTAGCCTAGTGGTTAGAGCATTGTGTCAGTAACCAGCAGGTAGCCTAGTGGTTAGAGCGTTGGGCCAGAAACCAGCAGGTAGCCTAGTGGTTAGAGCGTTGGGCCAGAAACCAGCAGGTAGCCTAGTGGTTAGAGCGTTGGGCCAGTAACCAGCAGGTAGCCTAGTGGTTAGAGCATTGTGTCAGTAACCAGCAGGTAGCCTAGTGGTTAGAGCATTGGGTCAGTAACCAGCAGGTAGCCTAGTGGTTAGAGCGTTGGGCCAGTAACCAGCAGGTAGCCTAGTGGTTAGAGCGTTGTGTCAGTAACCAGCAGCACAATGAGCATGTCTATTGGCCAGAACACATGTCACATCACAATGAGCATGTCTATTGGGCCAGAACACATGTCACATCACAATGAGCATGTCTATTGGCCAGAACACATGTCATACTGTATCACAATGAGCATGTCTATTGGCCAGAACACATGTCATACTGTATCACAATGAGCATGTCTATTGGGCCAGAACACATGTCATACTGTATCACAATGAGCATGTCTATTGGGCCAGAACACATGTCATACTGTATCACAATGAGCATGTCTATTGGGCCAGAACACATGTCATACTGTATCACAATGAGCATGTCTATTGGGCCAGAACACATGTCATACTGTATCACAATGAGCATGTCTATTGGGCCAGAACACATGTCATACTGTATCACAATGAGCATGTCTATTGGCCAGAACACATGTCATACTGTATCACAATGAGCATGTCTATTGGGCCAGAACACATGTCATACTGTATCACAATGAGCATGTCTATTGGGCCAGAACACATGTCATACTGTATCACAATGAGCATGTCTATTGGCCAGAACACGTGTCATACTGTATGACAATGAGCATGTCTATTGGCCAGAACACGTGTCATACTGTATCACAATGAGCATGTCTATTGGGCCAGAACACATGTCATACTGTATCACAATGAGCATGTCTATTGGGCCAGAACACATGTCATACTGTATGACAATGAGCATGTCTATTGGGCCAGAACACATGTCATACTGTATCACAATGAGCATGTCTATTGGGCCAGAACATCACAATGTCATACTGTATCACAATGAGCATGTCTATTGGGCCAGAACACATGTCATACTGTATCACAATGAGCATGTCTATTGGGCCAGAACACATGTCATACTGTATCACAATGAGCATGTCTATTGGCCAGAACACATGTCATACTGTATCACAATGAGCATGTCTATTGGCCAGAACACGTGTCATACTGTATCACAATGAGCATGTCTATTGGGCCAGAACACATGTCATACTGTATCACAATGAGCATGTCTATTGGGCCAGAACACGTGTCATACTGTATCACAATGAGCATGTCTATTGGGCCAGAACACATGTCATACTGTATCACAATGAGCATGTCTATTGGGCCAGAACACATGTCATACTGTATCACAATGAGCATGTCTATTGGGCCAGAACACATGTCATACTGTATCACAATGAGCATGTCTATTGGCCAGAACACGTCATTTCAAAGAGACAGCCAGCAATTATCATGTATCATCATGATGATTCAATTCATTTTGAAGATCACAATGAGCACAACAGTCATACTGTAAATATGTTTCCAGAACACAATACTGTATCACAATGAGCATGTTCACCTGCCAGCTAGCAGCTAAACTAGATGGGGTAGGTCAAGTTACAAAGCAGAACCAATGAGTTATAGACAATTCATTTGCTTAACTGTAGGAAAAATATGTTTCCATACACAAACTAGAGAAGTTCACCTGCCAGCTAGCAGCTAAACTAGATGGGGTAGGTCAAGTTACAAAGCAGATCCAATGAGTTATAGACAATTCATTTGCTTAACTGTAGGAAATATGTTTGAAATGGGCTTTGATTGCTTTAATTGATGAACCAACCCATGTTATTTAGCTATATTAAGCTATGGTGGTGTACCAGAATTCTAAGATTGCAATATGTTTGGCAAGATCCAGGAAGTGGAGTGGTTGTGTTTACATGTGGCCAGTGAAGTGCCAACAACATCCATATTAGTTAGCAATATTGTCATTGTAATGAATTGAATCCTAGTTCATTATGATGATGATCATATATCTTATACTTCCACATGCATTGTTGTTGGTGTTGTCGGCTCTTAGCATGTATTTTGGCCAATTGAAAAGCTCATTATTGTGATTAAATGAGTGCGAGGGGTGAGAAGGAGAAGTGAGGCTTGACCAGAGCAGGGGTGATAAGTGACCAATTCAAGGGTGAGGGGTGAGAAGGAGAAGTGAGGCTTGACCAGAGCAGGGGTGATAAGTGACCAATTCAAGGGTGAGGGGTGAGAAGGAGAAGTGAGTCTTGACCAGAGCAGGGGTGATAAGTGACCAATTCAAGGGTGAGGGGGGTTGAAGGGGAGGGGTGACACTTGAGTAGTGCAGGGTTGATACTTGACTAGGGGAGTGGTGAGGTCTGGGAAAGGAGAATGGGGAAGTTCCTAATATGTATTCCGCACAGCTGTGTACCGTGGTCTGTGCTGATCACAGCTGTTGCTTGTGATTATGGCTGGGAAAAATATCCTGCTGTATCCTACTGAAAATATCAAACGTTTTTTACTCTATTCTTGAAACATTTTGATATTATTCATGAAATGTAATTTTTACTTTATTCTCAAAATGTCAAGTTTATTCTCTGTGTATTATGAGTTTTGAAGTACGATCCATGCAAAAACAATGATCATACAACCACCAGCCATTACTATTATTATTCCTCTTCACTAGACTTGATACTAATAATATTCTGTGCTTGTCTAGGTGGGGAGTGTGAGCTCCAGGGACTAGAGTTTGAGGTTTGTATGTAAACACATCTGTTATCAATGGATCGCTGTATAACCCGTGGTCAAGGTAACTGGACCACTGGGGATATGGTCAATCACAGTGTGGTAACCGTCCCAGTCCAGCTGTGGTAGCCAAGGAAATGTCCTCTCCCCTGGAAGGCAGGAGTGTTTTAAAGTGCTTTGAAGACTAAATATATTTCAAGACAAATCCATTTTTCATCATTCCACAGAGGACTGTGGACTGGCGCTGAGAGAGGGGATTTGTCACCAGGAGAGAGAGAGAGATGTATAGAAAGAGAGAGGTATAGAAAGAGAGAGGTATAGAGAGCGAGAGGTATAGAGAGCGAGAGGTATAGAGAGCGAGAGGTATCGAGAGAGAGAGGTATAGAGAGAGAGAGGTATAGAGAGAGAGGTATAGAGAGAGAGAGGTATAGAGAGAGAGGTATAGAGAGCGAGAGGTATAGAGAGCGAGAGGTATAGAGAGAGCGAGGTATAGAGAGAGCGAGGTATAGAGAGAGAGAGGTATAGAGAGCGAGAGGTATAGAGAGCGAGAGGTATAGAGAGAGCGAGGTATAGAGAGAGAGAGGTATAGAGAGAGAGGTATAGAGAGAGAGGTATAGAGAGAGAGAGAGGTATAGAGAGCGAGAGGTATAGAGAGCGAGAGGTATAGAGAGAGCGAGGTATAGAGAGAGAGAGGTATAGAGAGAGAGAGGTATAGAGAGAGAGAGGTGTAGAGAGAGAGGTATAGAGAGAGAGGTATAGAGAGAGAGAGGTATAGAGAGAGAGAGGTGTAGAGAGAGAGGTGTAGAGAGAGAGAGGTATAGAGAGAGAGGTATAGAGAGAGAGAGAGAGGTATAGAAAGAGAGAGGTATAGAGAGAGAGAGGTATAGAGAGAGAGGGTATAGAGAAAGAGAGGTATAGAGAGAGAGAGGCATCGAAAGAGAGAGGTATAGAGAGAGAGAGGTATAGAGGGAGAGAGAGGTAATAGAGAGAGAGGTATAGAGGGAGAGAGAGGTATAGAGGGAGAGGTATAGAGAGAGAGAGAGGTATAGAGAGAGAGAGGTATAGAGAGAGAGAGGTATAGAGAGAGGTATAGAAAGAGAGAGGTATAGAGAGAGAGAGAGAACGAGTTATAGAAAAAGAGAGGTATAGAGAGAGAGAACGAGTTACAGAGAGAGAGAGAACGAGTTATAGAGAGAGAGAGAGAGAGAGAGAGAGAGAGAGAGAGAGAGAGAGAGAGAGAGAGAGAGAGAGAGAGAGAGAGAGAGAGAGAGAGAGAGAGAGAGAGAGACAGAGAGAGAGAGAGAGAAGGAGAGAGAAAGAGATAGAGAGATCCTATATGGGGTGTTGATTCAGACAGTCCCTGTGTGGGTAAGACTGGGGCCCCCATATGAAAAATATATGCATGCATCACTACAAGTTGTTTTGGATAAAATATCTGCTAAATGACCTATATCGTGGTTAATAGGCAGAGGGTGACTCACTTCTCTGTATGGAAAGCAGGCTGGGTGTCTGTCTGAGAAGTGGTGAGCACAAACACACCCACCCATCCCTACACCCACCCCTACACCCACACCCACACACACAATGGTATTTATACGCAGTGGCCTCTGTGATTCACTCCACCTGCAGAGTGGGTGTACTCTATGTTGACATCACAGAGGGAGCAGGCTGTTCAAAACAGGGACATCTCTGCTGCTGTCCTCTCCTCTGTCCTGCTCCTGTCTGTCCTCTCCTCTGTCCTGCTCCTGTCTGTCCTCTCCTCTGTTCTGCTCCTGTCTGTCCTCTCCTCTGTCCTGCTCCTGTCTGTTCTCTCCTCTGTCCTGCTCCTGTCTGTCCTCTCCTCTGTTCTGCTCCTGTCTGTCCTCTCCTCTGTCCTGCTCCTGTCTGTCCTCTCCTCTGTCCTGCTCCTGTCTGTCCTCTCCTCTGTTCTGCTCCTGTCTGTCCTCTCCTCTGTCCTGCTCCTGTCTTTCCTCTCCTCTGTCCTGCTCCTGTCTGTCCTCTCCTCTGTCCTGCTCCTGTCTGTCCTCTCCTCTGCCCTGCTCCTGTCTGTCCTCTCCTCTGTTCTGCTCCTGTCTGTCCTCTCCTCTGTCCTGCTCCTGTCTGTCCTCTCCTCTGTCCTGCTCCTGTCACTCCTCCCCTACTTTCCTCTGTCTGTCCTCTACTCTCTCCTCCCTCTCCTCTCCTCTTCTCTCCATACTCTATAATACCTCATCTCCTCCCTCTTCACACTCCCTCCTGTCCTCTCATCCTCTAATATATAAAATAATATAAATAAAATATGCCAACACTCTCTCCTGTCTTGTCCAGTACTCTCCTCTCCTCCATCACTCTCTCCTGTCTTGTCCAGTACTCTCCTCTCCTCCATCACTCTCCTTGTCACTCTCCTCTCTTCCATCACTCTTGTCTTGTCCAGTACTCTCCTCTCCTCCATCACTCTCTCCTGTCTTGTCCAGTACTCTCCTCTCCTCCATCACTCTCTCCTGTCTTGTCCAGTACTCTCCTCTCTTCCATCCATCACTCTCTCCTGTCTTGTCCAGTACTCTCCTCTCTTCCATCACTCTCTCCTGTCTTGTCCAGTACTCTCCTCTCTTCCATCACTCTCTCCTGTCTTGTCCAGTACTCTCCTCTCTTCCATCACTCTCTCCTGTCTTGTCCAGTACTCTCCTCTCTTCCATCACTCTCTCCCATGTCTTGTCCAGTACTCTCCTCTCTTCCATCACTATCTCCTGTCTTGTCCAGTACTCTCCTCTCTTCCATCACTCTCTCCTGTCTTGTCCAGTACTCTCCTCTCACTATCTTCCATCACTATCTCCTGTCTTGTCCAGTACTCTCCTCTCCTCCATCACTCTCTCCTGTCTTGTCCAGTACTCTCCTCTCTTCCATCACTATCTCCTGTCTTGTCCAGTACTCTCCTCTCTTCCATCACTATCTCCTGTCTTGTCCAGTACTCTCCTCTCTTCCATCACTCTCTCCTGTCTTGTCCAGTACTCTCCTCTCTTCCATCACTATCTCCTGTCTTGTCCAGTACTCTCCTCTCTTCCATCACTCTCTCCTGTCTTGTCCAGTACTCTCCTCTCTTCCATCACTATCTCCTGTCTTGTCCAGTACTCTCCTCTCTTCCATCACTCTCTCCTGTCTTGTCCAGTACTCTCCTCTCTTCCATCACTATCTCCTGTCTTGTCCAGTACTCTCCTCTCTTCCATCACTCTCTCCTGTCTTGTCCAGTACTCTCCTCTCTTCCATCACTCTCTCCTGTCTTGTCCAGTACTCTCCTTTCTTCCATCACCCTCAATGTCTGTCCTTTCATCTTCTCTCCACACTCTGTGATACTTCCCCTCCTCTTTCCCTACCTCTCTCCTCCCCCTCTGCCTCTCCAGTCCCCTCTCTTCTCCTCTCCTCTAATCTTCTCTCCTTCTCTTTCAATACAGTCTAGAAAAGATCACCTGTTAGCATCTCCTGTACACTCTCTTTCCTGCAACTGGCAATCCATCAAAATAAACTGGCCAAACTTCACAAGTTATATGCTCGGCTATCAAACACATAGGAATACAATTCTCCATCCTCTTTCCTACCTACACAGTAAATGATTTCACTGGAGATTGAACCCTGACCCTCATATATCCAAGGCTGACAGGTCATTCTTCAAAGCCAGTGAGGCCACTGAACAAGGATCTAGTTCTGTGTCATAGTAACCGTGTTGATGTGTATGAGACTGTGCTTCAACGTCCACTTACTAAACAAATCCTCCATTGGGACAATCAATCTCCTCCACTTCATAAAGCTGATTAAAAAGTTAATGATCATTCTCTCACTGCATGTGCCTCTGTAAAGATAAAGATAACGTCAGTCTGGACTGTAAAACACTTTGTCTAGGGTGGACAGGGAAGGTTCAGTTCCTCTAGGGTGGACAGGGAAGGTTCAGTTCCTCTAGGGTGGACAGGGAAGGTTCCGTTTGTCTAGGGTGGACAGGGAAGGTTCAGTTTGTCTAGGGTGGACAGGGAAGGTTCAGTGTGTCTAGGGTGGACAGGGATGGTTCAGTTTGTCTAGGGTGGACAGGGAAGGTTCAGTTCCTCTAGGGTGGACAGGCAAGGTTCAGTTTGTCTAGGGTGGACAGGGAAGGTTCAGTTTGTCTAGGGTGGACAGGGAAGGTTCAGTTCCTCTAGGGTGGACAGGGAAGGTTCAGTTTGTCTAGGGTGGACAGGGAAGGTTCAGTTCCTCTAGGGTGGACAGGGAAGGTTCAGTTTGTCTAGGGTGGACAGGGAAGGTTCAGTTTGTCTAGGGTGGACAGGGAAGGTTCAGTTTGTCTAGGGTGGACAGGGAAGGTTCAGTTTGTCTAGGGTGGACAGGGAAGGTTCAGTTCCTCTAGGGTGGACAGGGAAGGGTCAGTGTGTGTGTGTGTGTGTGTGTGGGCGGGCGTGTGTCAGTCTCTCCATACACAACAGCAGGAGAGGAAGGGTATCCCCCTAACACAGCACTGAGAGAGACAACCCTTCCTGCACGCTCACCTTTCAGACACTGCTGGAGCACACAGGGACAACAAAGACCGCTGTGAGTGATTCAACAATATAAACACAGCTTTAGGACACACACACACACACACACACACACACACACACACACACACACACACACACACACACACACACACACACACACACACACCAGCTGTGAATGTAAAACAGTAATTAGTCTGTTCTCTTCCTTTCCGATCTCAACAGGAAATGCTAGTTTCCTCTGTGTACTGCTGTATTCCTCTAGTGGTGAGGCTTCCTCTCTACTAGTATGCTGAGTCAAGGTTTTATTTTTGGCTTGGTTAACTAGCTAGCTAACTAGCTGGCTAATGTTTTTGTTTGAAAAATGCATCTGGGCCCAGTAGCATCTTTTTTGTTTCACCTGGCTGCCAGGTCGTGATCTTTTGAAAACATCATGTGAGGAGTGGTCTGAAGTGTGAGAGGAATGGGAGACAGAGCACTACAACAGAGGTGAGACAGACGGCTCGTAGAGAAGACCACTGGATACTCTTCTGAACTTTGTGTTGTGAGCTGCTGAGACGTCACCCAAGTGGTGATACACTGAGTGAAGGAGGAGGAGTCCAGTGGCTGTAAGAGGCTGCTTCCCAGCTCCCTCCGCTCAGGACATGAACTGACCCCCTCTGTCTGCAGAGGATGCAGCATTCAAAGACTTGGCCTCTTTTGGTTGACCTGTCAGAATAGATTGTTTGTTTGTTTTGCTTATGAAGTGCTTGGAGATTTCGATTATGAAAAGCACTATAGAAGTTAATAATAATACATTATCATTATTCTTATAAACTCTAGGATACACACTAGAATGTTCTGTGATCATAGTGGAACTCTGAGACACACTAGAATGTTCTGTGATCATAGTGGAACTCTTGAGACACACTAGAATGTTCTGTGATCATAGTGGAACTCTGAGACACACTAGAATGTTCTGTGATCATAGTGGAACTCTGAGACACACTAGAATGTTCTGTGATCATAGTGGAACTCTGAGACACACTAGAATGTTCTGTGATCATAGTGGAACTCTGAGACACACTAGAATGTTCTGTGATCATAGTGGAACTCTGAGACACACTAGAATGTTCTGTGATCATAGTGGAACTCTGAGACACTGAATGTTCTGTGACATAGTGGAACTCTAGAATGTTTCTGTGATCATAGTGGAACTCTGAGACACACTAGAATGTTCTGTGATCATAGTGGAACTCTGAGACACACT
The DNA here is from genome assembly GCF_034236695.1 of Oncorhynchus nerka. Lineage (NCBI taxonomy): Eukaryota > Metazoa > Chordata > Actinopteri > Salmoniformes > Salmonidae > Oncorhynchus > Oncorhynchus nerka. The sequence continues at coordinate 15,526,487 of NC_088405.1, forward strand.
AGAATGTTCTGTGATCATAGTGGAACTCTGAGACACACTAGAATGTTCTGTGATCATAGTGGAACTCTTGAGACACACTAGAATGTTCTGTGATCATAGTGGAACTCTGAGACACACTAGAATGTTCTGTGATCATAGTGGAACTCTGAGACACACTAGAATGTTCTGTGATCATAGTGGAACTCTGAGACACACTAGAATGTTCTGTGATCATAGTGGAACTCTGAGACACACTAGAATGTTCTGTGGGTCACTGGTAATCCTAGAAGGAAGGACACACACAGCAGGAGGTGGCAACAGAAGCATTGGACTGTCATAAAAGGAATAGGTATTTTACAGAGTGAATCATGTAAAGTAAAGCCTCTGGTTGAAACTCCTCTGGTTGAAAGTTGCCCCACACTGATCTAAGATCCTAACCTTAGCCATTATACTACAGGTTTACTACCTGTTTACTGGTAGGGTTAATAAAGGTTTACTACCTGTTTACTGGTAGGGTTATAAAGGTTTACTACCTGTTTACTGGTAGGGTTATAAAGGTTTACTACCTGTTTACTGGTTTATAAAGGTTACTACCTGTTTACTGGTAGGGTTATAAGGGTTGTAAAGTACTACCTGTTCACTGTTTACTACCTGTTTACTGGTAGGTTTACTACCTGTTTACTGGTAAGGTTAAAAGAATACTACCTACTACCTGTTTACTGGTAGGGTTATAAAGGTTTACTACCTGTTTACTGGTAGGGTTATAAAGGTTTACTACCTGTTTACTGGTAGGGTTATAAAGGTTTACTACCTGTTTACTGGTAGGGTTATAAAGGTTTACTACCTGTTTACTGGTAGGGTTATAAAGGTTTACTACCTGTTTACTGGTAGGGTTATAAAGGTTTACTACCTGTTTACTGGTAGGGTTTACTGGTACCTAAAAGGTTTACTAACTGGTAGGGTTCATAAAGGTTTACTACCTGTTTACTGGTAGGGTTATAAAGGTTTACTACCTGTTTACTGGTAGGGTTCATAAAGGTTTACTACCTGTTTACTGGTAGGGTTCATAAAGGTTTACTACCTGTTTACTGGTAGGGTTCATAAAGGTTTACTACCTGTTTACTGGTAAGGTTCATAAAGGTTTACTACCTGTTTACTGGTAGGGTTATAAAGGTTTACTACCTGTTTACTGGTAGGGTTATAAAGGTTTACTACCTGTTTACTGGTAGGGTTCATAAAGGTTTACTACCTGTTTACTGGTAGGGGTTCATAAAGGTTTACTACCTGTTTACTGGTAAGGTTCATAAAGGTTTACTACCTGTTTACTGGCAAGGTTCATAAAGGTTTACTACCTGTTTACTGGTAGGGTTCATAAAGGTTTACTACCTGTTTACTGGTAGGGTTCGTAAAGGTTTACTACCTGTTTACTGGTAGGGTTCATAAAGGTTTACTACCTGTTTACTGGTAGGGTTTACACCTGTTTACTGGTAGGGTTATAAAGTTTACTACCTGTTTACTGGTAGGGTTCATAAAGGTTTACTACCTGTTTACTGGTAGGTTTACTTTACTACCTGTTTACTGGTAGGGTTCATAAAGGTTTACTACCTGTTTACTGGTAGGTTCATAGGGTTTACTACCTACTGGTAGTTTACTACCTTTACTGGTTTACTACCTGTTTACTTGTAGGGTTCATAAAGGTTTACTACCTGTTTACTGGTAGGGTTCATAAAGGTTTACTATCTGTTTACTGGTAAGGTTCATGAAGGTGTACTACCTGTTTACTGGTAGGGTTCATAAAGGTTTACTACCTGTTTACTGGTAGGGTTATAAAGGTTTACTACCTGTTTACTGGTAGGGTTCATAAAGTTTTACATCTTTGAAGTTGGTTGTGGTAAATATCAAAGCCAATTACACATTTTCAAAATGGCGCTTAAGCCACGTGTGGTCTCGGTGTGTTCGTTTCTGGGACCAGTCAGAATGGTTAGAATGTGTTTGTGTTCTAGAAATCGTTGGGGAGGGACTCAGATCCAGAGTCACTGGGCCGGAGCAAGGAGTTTGGATAGCCAGACAACCATTTTTATCCCATTGGGCCTGTCAATTTAAAGATATTGTGTGTGTGTGTGTGTGTGTGTGTGTGTGTGTGTGTGGCGGGGTGTCGGTCCCTGCCCTGTTCTGCTACAATAACAGCCTCATGCTCCCCCATGCACTCACTCATGATGGACAAGCAGCACAACACTTCAATGGCCCGATGCATTTTGCAGGACAAAACTACTTTTTGGCCATACATCTGTTGTCTGATTTGCATTTTACAGGTTCGCCAAATAATTTTTGGCGGTGTTATTATAATTAGTGACGATTATGCAGATGATGTTGGGGAGAAATGAATTCTTAACTACATTTTTGAAAGTTGCAGAACGAAATACAGTCTGGCTTTTAAACAATACAGCGAAAGAAGAGATTGTTCGAATAAATGACTGTAACAACATTATCTCCCATCATGATCTAGACATTTTCCCAGGGTAGTAAATGTGTAATTAGAAGCGTTGATGGTCTATTAAGATAAAGTCTTCCCGAACGCATCCCTAATTGCCGTGAAGGGGGGTTCATTCCGTTGGTAATCCGAAGCGTTTTGGCACGCAACGGTACATTTATAAAAGTTCATCGGTGCCTCAAAGCGGATAACTCATTCACCAACACCATTCATCACCCCTGACTGACCCAAGTTTTCTCTGCCACAGTCACACAACACCAAACGTATAGGATATGCATATCTTCTGGTTGATTTACAAGCCTAACCTTGGACAAGATAACATGTAGGTTTCAAGGGTGAATGTAAAATAGGCTACACATATTAGGTAGACGAATACCAAACCGGGCTTTAAACAAGACCGAAGTCAAGTCACAGAACGGAGTTCTCCCTACCTTTGACTTTCGTTAAGGTGAGCACCGGGCTGTTGCAAGCGGACAGCGGGGCAACCCTGGCCGAATGCTTCTTCATAGTGATGAGCTCGGAAAGGCTGAGCTCTCCCCTCTTCGGCTACATCCCTGAATCTGGTGGGGTACCGACTATGGGACTTTTGATGCTTCTTGTCTTTACTCTTCTCTAAACCTCAGCAGTTTTCCGCTACCTCTCTCGTCCTCTCTCGGCTCCGCAGTCTTTCGCTACCTCTCGTGCATCCACCTTCGGCCCCTCCGTTCCTCAACTCTCCCTCAGTCGTTTATTTCTTCTTCTGATTCGATTCCCCTCCCGCATTCCCTCCCTCCCTCCCGGTTCTGCAGTATCCCGCCAGCGCGTGAGGCTGGGCTCTCTCTCTCTCTCTCTCTCTTCACATGTTAAACAGTAGAGGCAATTGCTGCAATTTTCTACGTCACGCGTACCGTAGGCATCCACCATCTCCCTCACTTGTATTATCTCTCCCCCCCGGGCCCCTCTGTACGTCCCGAGCCAGAAGTACCGTGCCCGCTGCCAACCCACCAGACCCCCCGAAGCGCGGTTCCCGGGGGCAGGTGACTCAGAACCGGTTGCAGCTTGGAGATGTGAGGAAGGATCGATCACGGCGGGCAGCGGTGTAAAACTGCTGTACCTTGGAGTGGCAGGGATCTGATGAGACTGGGGCTGATATAGAGGGAACATATACTGTAGCCTACCCGTCCTATTCAAGGGTTATATGAAGAACAAGGCTTGCATGGGGAGGCAGTTTTCCTTCTCAATAGAAAGTCTTGGAAAAATACAATTTTCGCCAAGCTGGTCTCAGAGCATTTCCTATTATTCTGTATGTAAATCCAGGACACGTATGGTATTTTACGTTTCGTATGGTTTGTATTAATTTGTGATGTCCATCAACAATTTCGTATTATATGTTACGAATTACCAAAACACATGATATGTTACAAATTCTAGCTAGGTGGCTAGGAGGTGAACGTTAGCTAGCTGGCTAATGTTAGCTGGGGTTAGGGGTTAAGATTAGGGTTAGGTTAAAGGGTTAAGGTTAGGGTTAGGGGAAGGGTTAGCTAAAAGGGTTAAGTTTAGGGGAAGGGTTTGCTAACATGCAAAGTAGCTCAAAAGTAGTAAGTAGTTGAAAAGTTGCTAAAAAGCTAAAATTGTCTGTGATGAGATTTGAATTTACAACCTTTGGGTTGTTAGACGTTCGTGTTAAACTCCCGACCAACCACCCTACTTTCGTTTTTGCCCTAAGTAACCATCTGTCTTATCTAATCATGCTAAACATTACACATCATACTAATTTGATTGTCCCAGATATACATTTAATAAGTTACGTCTAGTCTATGAGACCAGGCTGTTTACGCAGCATATTTTATCCAGTACACCGATTTTACACAGTGTGAGAAAGTAAAAGCACATTATACTGATTTATATTATCCCTCTGGAATTGGTTTGTCTTTTGCTCTGGTTGAAAAATACACCTGCCATTCTAACATTGTGTTATTACTAGTAGTAGGATCTATTGAAGTTGACAAAGAAGCATTTTGTTTACAAGGCATTGCCTAAATAGCAACACCTTATAAATCAAATCAATCAAATTGTACTTAGCCCATATTCAACTTTAGAATCTAAGTTTGAATATTATCCTTGTTGTTCCTCAACATGTTTGATCAATACCCTGCTGATAACCACTCCACCACCACCCATTATCTTTCATCATGCTCTTCCTAAACCCACTGGAGGATACGATGACACACATCACTCACAACGACGGACACAGATCAATCACAACGACGGACACAGATCAATCACAACGACGGACACAGATCAATCACAACGACGGACACAGATCAATCACAACGACGGACACAGATCAATCACAACTACAGACACACATCACTCACAATGACGAACACAGATCAATCACAACTACAGACACACACCATTCACACCAACTGACACACATCATTCACAACGACAGACACACACATCATTCACAACGACTGACACACACACAATTCACACCAACTGACACACATCATTCACAACGACAGACACACACACCATTCACACCAACTGACACACATCATTCACAACGACAGACACACACATCATTCACAACGACTGACAGGCATCATTCTCCCCAGGGCAGGTAGAAGTGCTGAATGGCAGCTCTGACCAACTGACTGAGGATAACCTCTGTGTGTGTGTGTGTGTGTGTGCTCTTCTCATATTAGTTCCCCCATGGGGCCTGTTCCAGCAATAAGAGGGCAGTTAAACTACTATAATGTTACATTCCAATAGAGACCCTCAAACTCCCCCCCTGGAAAGGTTGTACTGACGACCTGTCTGTGTGTGTGTGGCTATGTGTGTATGGTTGTGTATTTGTGTATGGTTGTGTGTGTGTGTGGCTATGTGTGTATGGTTGTGTGTGTGTGTATGGTTGTGTGGCTATGTGTGTATGGTTGTGTGTGTGTGGCTATGTGTGTATGGTTGTGTGTGTGTGTGTGTGGCTATGTGTGTATGGTTGTGTGTGTGTGTGTGTGGCTATGTGTGTATGGTTGTGTGTGTGTGTGGCTATGTGTGTATGGTTGTGTGTGTGTGGCTATGTGTGTATGGTTGTGTGTGTGTGTGTGTGTGTGTATGGTTGTGTGTGTGTGTGTGTGGCTATGTGTGTATGGTTGTGTGTGTGTGTGGCTATGTGTGTATGGTTGTGTGTGTGTGGCTATGTGTGTATGGTTGTGTGTGTGGCTATGTGTGTATGGTTGTGTGTGTATGGTTGTGTGCGTGTGTGGCTATGTGTGTATGGGTGTGTGGCTATGTGTGTATGGTTGTGTGCGTGTGTGGCTATGTGTGTATGGGTGTGTGGCTCTGTGTGTATGGTTTCTCCTATAGTGTTTTTATGGAACGGTGTGTCAGTGTGTATGGTTGGTCTCAACCTTTAAGTCTTTACTGTGTGGCTATGTTGAGTGTAGTCTGGCCCAGGAGTGTGAACGGAAAGGCTCTGGAGCAACGAACCGCCCTTGTGTGTCTCTGCCTGGCCGATTCCCCTCTTTCCACTGGGATTCTCTGCCTCTACCCTGTTACGGGGCTGAGTCACTGGCTGTGGGGCTCTCTCATGCCGTCCCTGGGGGTGCGTGTGGGTGGGTTGATTCACTGTTGTGGTCGGCCTGTGTGGGTTGGCGCCCCCTTGGGTTGTGCCGTGGCGGAGATCTTTGTGGGCTATACTGGCCTTGTCTCAGGATGGTAAGTTGGTGGTGAAGATATCCCTCTAGTGGTGTGGGGGCTGTGCTTTGGCAAAGTGGGTGGGGTTATATCCTTCCTGTTTGGCCCTGTCCGTGTGGATGGGGCCACAGTGTCTCCTGACCCCTCCTGTCTCAGCCTCCAGTATTTATGCTGCATTAGTTTATGTGTCGTAGGGTCAGTTTGTTATATCTGGAGTACTTCTCCTGTCCTATGGTGTCCTGTGTGAATCTAAGTGTGCGTTCTCTAATTCTGTGTCTCGGAGGACCTGAGCCCTAGGACCATGTCCCAGGACTACCTGACATGATGACTGCTGTCCCCAGTCCACCTGGCCATGCTGCTGCTCCAGTTTCAACTGTTCTGCCTTACTATTATTCAACCATGCTGGTCATTTATGAACATTTGAACATCTTGGCCACGTTCTGTTATAATCTCCACCCGGCACAGCCAGAAGAGGACTGGCCACCCCACATATGGAGGACCTGAGTTGTGCCCCAGGACTACCTGACATGATGACTCCTTGCTGTCCCCAGTCCACCTGACTGTGCTGCTGCTCCAGTTTCAACTGTTCTGTTATTATTATTCGACCATGCTGGTCATTTATGAACATTTGAACATCTTGGTCATGTTCTGTTATAATTCTACCCGGCACAGCCAGAAGGGGACTGGCCACCCCACATAGCCTGGTTCCTCTCTAGGTTTCTTCCTAGGTTTTGGCCTTTCTAGGGAGTTTTCCTAGCCACCGTGCTTTTACACCTGCATTGTTTGCTGTTTGGGGTTTTAGGCTGGGTTTCTGTACAGCACTTTGAGATATCAGCTGATGTACGAAGGGCTATGGTTTGATTTGTTTGTTTGATTTGTGTGCGTGTGTGGCTATGTGTGTATGGTTATGTGTGTATGGTTGTGTGTGTGTGGCTATGTGTGTATGGTTGTGTGTGTGTGTGGCTATGTGTGTATGGTTGTGTGTGTGTGTGGCTATGTGTGTATGGTTGTGTGTGTGTGTGTGGCTATGTGTGTATGGTTGTGTGTGTATGGTTGTGTGCGTGTGTGGCTATGTGTGTATGGGTGTGTGGCTATGTGTGTATGGTTGTGTGCGTGTGTGGCTATGTGTGTATGGGTGTGTGGCTCTGTGTGTATGGTTGTGTGCGTGTGTGGCTATGTGTGTATGGGTGTGTGGCTCTGTGTGTATGGTTGTGTGCGTGTGTGGCTATGTGTGTATGGTTGTGTGTGTGTGGCTATGTGTGTATGGTTGTGTGTGTGTGTGGCTATGTGTGTATGGTTGTGTGTGTGTGTGGCTATGTGTGTATGGTTGTGTGTGTGTGTGTGGCTATGTGTGTACGGTTGTGTGGCCGTGTGCACGTGTGTGTGCTCCGGTGCGTGCGTAAAATCTGTTGGGGGAGTGTGTACATGACTAAAAGAAGCCACTCTGAATAATTCACTGGCTAGACTCTTCCTCTTCACTAGATTCTACAGGCTAGGATCCCCTGATCTGATAACTAGGACAAGGTGTTGAACAGGCTAGGGTCCCCTGATCTGATAACTAGGACAAGGTGTTGAACAGGCTAGGGTCCCCTGATCTGATAACTAGGACAAGGTGTTGAACAGGCTAGGATCCCCTGATCTGATAACTAGGACAAGGTGTTGAACAGGCTAGGATCCCCTGATCTGATAACTAGGACAAGGTGTTGAACAGGCTAGGATCCCCTGATCTGATAACTAGGACAAGGTGTTGAACAGGCTAGGATCCCCTGATCTGATAACTAGGACAAGGTTTTGAACAAGCTAGGATCCCCTGATCTGATAACTAGGACAAGGTGTTGTACAGGCTAGAATCCCCTGATCTGATAACTAGGACAAGGTGTTGAACAGGCTAGGATCCCCTGATCTGATAACTAGGACAAGGTGTTGAACAGGCTAGGATCCCCTGATCTGATAAGTAGGACAAGGTGTTATACAGGCTAGAATCCCCTGATCTGATAACTAGGACAAGGTGGTATACAGGCTAGGATCCCCTGATCTGATAACTAGGACAAGGTGTTGTACAGGCTAGAATCCCCTGATCTGATAACTAGGACAAGGTGTTGTATAGGCTAGGATCCCCTGATCTGATAACTAGGACAAGGTGTTGAACAGGCTAGAATCCCCTGATCTGATAACTAGGACAAGGTGTTGAACAGGCTAGGATCCCCTGATCTGATAACTAGGACAAGGGGTTGTGTCCCAAATGGCACCCTATATTCCTCTTGATTCAAATCTGGACCTTGAAGCTCGATCCATAGATTTGTTTAATTCATCCCTTCTTCCCCCTATGGGCCCTGGTCAAAAGTAGTGCTCTATATAGGGAACAGAATGCCATTTGGGACAGAGATACGCAGAACTCTACAAAAACACACCAGACACTCTAACCCCCTCCTTCCCCAATCCTCTCTCTCCCAACTCACTTACCTTGGAACCCAGAATCAAATCTCACGTGTCCTAACATTTACTTGAAGAGACTGTCACTAGACACAAAGTTTTCACCAAGTGCTAGGCTCGAGGTTCAAGGAAATGAATGTCTCGCTCTACTAACTATTGTAACTACTGTTCACTGTTGCCCTTTTTACACACCATTTCACCATTTCACCATTTCCTACACCACCGGAAAAGAGTCCTTAGTGCATGAAGAGCATGTTCTTTTCCAAACCCAAACCCTCTCCCCCCAGTCCCCTCTCCCCCCAGTCCCCTCTTCCCCCCAGTCCCCTCTTCCCCACCCCAGTCCTCTCTTCCCCCAGTCCCCTCTTCCCCCTCTTCCCCAGTCCCCTCTTGCCCCAGTCCTCTCTTTCCCCCAGTCCCCCTTCCCCAGTCCCCTTCTTCCCCCAGTCCCCTCTTCTCCCCTCTTGCCCCAGTCTTCTCTTCCCCAGTCCCTCTTCCCCCAGTCCCCTTCCCCCAGTCCCCTTCTTCCCCCCCAGTCCCCTCTTGCCCCAGTCCCCTCTTCCCCCAGTCCCCCTTCCCCCAGTCCCCTCTTCCCCCAGTCCCCTCTTCCCCCAGTCCCCTCTTGCCCCAGTCTTCTCTTCCCCCAGTCCTCTCTTCCCCCAGTCCTCTCCTCCCCCAGTCCTCTCTTCCCACAGTCCTCTCCTCCCCAGTCCTCTCTTCCCACAGTCCTCTCTTCCCACAGTCATCTCCTCCCCAGTCCTCTCTTCCCCCAGTCCTCTCTTCCCCCAGTCCTCTCTTCCCCCAGTCCCCTCTTCCCCAGTCCCCTCTTGCCCCAGTCTTCTCCCTCCCCCCCAGTCCTCTCTTCCCCCAGTCCTCTCTTCCCCCAGTCCTCTCTTCCCCAGTCCTCTCCTCCCCCAGTCCTCTCTTCCCACAGTCCTCTCTTCCCACAGTCATCTCCTCCCCCAGTCCTCTCTTCCCCAGTCCCCCAGTCCTCTCTTCCCCCAGTCCTCCCCCAGTCCTCTCTTCCCACAGTCCTCTCTTCCCCCAGTCCTCTCCTCCCCCAGTCCTCTCCTCCCCAGTCCTCTCTTCCCACAGTCCTCTCTTCCCACAGTCATCTCCTCCCCCCAGTCCTCTCTTCCCCAGTCCTCTCCTCCCCCAGTCCTCTCTTCCCACAGTCCTCTCTTCCCACAGTCATCTCTTCCCCCAGTCCTCTCTTCCCCAGTCCCCTCTTCCCCCAGTCCCCTCTTCCCCCAGTCCTCTCCTCCCCCAGTCCTCTCTTCCCACAGTCCTCTCCTCCCCCAGTCCTCTCTTCCCACAGTCCTCTCCTCCCCCAGTCCTCTCTTCCCCCAGTCCCCTCTTCCCCCCTCTTGCCCCAGTCTTCTCTTCCCCCAGTCCTCTCTTCCCCAGTCCTCTCCTCCCCCAGTCCTCTCTTCCCACAGTCCTCTCCTCCCCCAGTCCTCTCTTCCCACAGTCCTCTCTTCCCACAGTCATCTCCTCCCCCAGTCCTCTCTTCCCCCAGTCCTCTCCTCCCCCAGTCCTCTCTTCCCACAGTCCTCTCTTCCCCCAGTCCTCTCTTCCCCCAGTCCCCTCTTGCCCCAGTCCCCTCTTCCCCCAGTCCTCTCCTCCCCAGTCCTCTCTTCCCACAGTCCTCTCCTCCCCCAGTCCTCTCTTCCCACAGTCCTCTCCTCCCCCAGTCCTCTCTTCCCCCAGTCCTCTCCTCCCCCAGTCCCCTCTTCCCCCAGTCCCCTCTTGCCCCAGTCTTCTCTTCCCCCTGTCCTCTCTTCCCCCAGTCCTCTCCTCCCCCAGTCCTCTCTTCCCACAGTCCTCTCCTCCCCCAGTCCTCTCTTCCCACAGTCCTCTCTTCCCACAGTCATCTCCTCCCCCAGTCCTCTCTTCCCCCAGTCCTCTCCTCCCCCAGTCCTCTCTTCCCACAGTCCTCTCTTCCCACAGTCCTCTTCCCCCAGTCCTCTCTTCCCCCAGTCCCCTCTTCCCCCAGTCCCTTCCCCCAGTCTTCCCCCCCAGTCCTCTCTTCCCCCAGTCCTCTCCTCCCCCAGTCCTCTCTTCCCACAGTCCTCTCTTCCCACAGTCCTCTCCTCCCACAGTCCTCTCTTCCCCCAGTCCTCTCTTCCCACAGTCCTCTCTTCCCACAGTCCTCTCCTCCCACAGTCCTCTCCTCCCCCAGTCCTCTCCTCCCCCAGTCCTCTCTTCCCCCAGTCCTCTCTTCCCCCAGTCCTCTCTTCCCACAGTCCTCTCTTTACCAGTTGTTCCCACTAATATAATTGATTGGACAGTTTCTACCATTTTCCATGCTCCCCGTGCGTCAGTGTCAGGGTCTGTGTTTGGGTTAGAGGGAAGAGACAGAAACAGAGGATGAGAGCTGATGGACGAGGAGATAGAGAGAGGGAAAGGGGAGGTGAGAGGGAAAGAGAGGGAGGGAGAGAGAAAAATAGGGAGTAGGATAAGGAGAGAGAGAGGGAGAGGGGGGAGAAACGTGAGAGGGAAAGAGAGAGAGAGGGAGATGGATGAGGAGAGAGAGAGGGAGTGGGGGGAGAAATGTGAGAGAGAGGAAGAGAGAGAGAGAAAAAGAGGGAGGGGGAGAAAGAAAGAGAGAGATAGAAAGAGAGGGAAGAGAGACAGGGAGAGAAAGAAAGAGGTGATTACTACAGAAAAGAGTGTGAGAGAGGTGATGGAAGAGAGAGAGAGGGAAGAGAGGGAGAGAGATCTGCACAGGATGTTTGATGGATAATGTAAACACACTATAAACACCGTCACGAACCAATAAGAGAGAGGCACTCGTCATAATCCTGCAGGCTACAGGTTTGGCATGTCGGGATGTTATTGTGTGTGTGTATAGGTGTGTGTGCTTGCGTGCATGTGTGTCTGCGTTCATGCTCATGCCTGCATGTGTGTCTGCGTTCATGCTCATGCCTCCATGTGTGTCTGCGTTCATGCTCATGCCTCCATGTGTGTCTGCGTTCATGCTCATGCCTGCATGTGTGTCTGCATTCATGCTCATGCCTGCATGTGTGTCTGCGTTCATGCTCATGCCTGCATGTGTGTCTGCGTTCATGCTCATGCGTGCATGTGTGTCTGCGTTCATGCTCATGCCTGCATGTGTGTCTGCGTTCATGCTCATGCCTGCCATGTGTGTCTGCATTCATGCTCATGCCTGCATGTGTGTCTGCGTTCATGCTCATGCCTGCATGTGTGTCTGCGTTCATGCTCATGCCTGCATGTGTGTCTGCGTTCATGCTCATGCCTGCATGTGTCTGCGTTCATGCTCATGCCTGCATGTGTGTGGAAAAACTGATCCTGCACTGTGTTTTTCACAGAAAGACCCCATTAGAAAACAGCCAAGAGCTTTTATATAGAACAGTGTTAATCTGGTCGAGCTAGACCCTGTTTACACCCAAACACCATTACAGTAGCAGGGTGAATGGGCTGTACAACAGATTACAGACTCCTGCTATAGACTAGCATTCTCCACAGCATTTACACTCATATACAATACATCATTGACTTGTAAAACACTGTGTAACTGTTTCACATGCAATAGCTCAGATTGTGTAAAGATCAATATAAAAGCTGGGCTGCATCCCAAATGCCACCCTATTCCCTATAAATTGTCTATTCCCTATAAATTGCACTACTTTTGACCAGGCCCCATTGCACTCTGCTCAAAAGTAGTGTACTAGCTAGGGAATGGGGTCCCTTTGGGATGCAGCCCTGTCGAGCATCATGTCTTGTTAATTTCATTAAAAGGGACTAGTGATTGCTGTAATTGGTTTTCTCCATGCAGCTTCACTCCCAGGGGTGTTTTGTGAGGTCATTAATACAATCAGAAACCAGCTCTCTCTCCGACGGGACAGGCAGACAGGCAGACAGGCAGGCAGACAGACAGACAGACAGACAGACAGACAGACAGACAGACTGTTGCCTACCAAGAATACATTTAACTTCCCCTCTCATTTCTATGAGCTATAATGTCTTACCCCTACCTACCTACATGTACAAATGAGCTCAACTAACCTGTACCACCGCACATTGACTCAGTACCACCCTGTATATACGCTCATTATTGTTATGTTATTGTGTTACTTTCTATTATTTTTGACTTTAGTTTATTTAGTAAATATTTTCTTAACTCTATTTCTTGAACAACATTGTTGGTTAAGGGCTTGTAAGTAAGCATTTCACTGTAAGGTCTACACTGTTGGTTAAGGGCTTGTTAGTAAGCATTTCACTGTAAGGTCTACACTGTTGGTTAAGGGCTTGTTAGTAAGCATTTCACTGTAAGGTCTACACTGTTGGTTAAGGGCTTGTTAGTAAGCATTTCACTGTAAGGTCTACACTGTTGGTTAAGGGCTTGTAAGTAAGCATTTCACTGTAAGGTCTACACTGTTGGTTAAGGGCTTGTAAGTAAGCATTTCACTGTAAGGTCTACACTGTTGGTTAAGGGCTTGTTAGTAAGCATTTCACTGTAAGGTCTACACTGTTGGTTAAGGGCTTGTTAGTAAGCATTTCACTGTAAGGTCTACACTGTTGGTTAAGGGCTTGTTAGTAAGCATTTCACTGTAAGGTCTACACTGTTGGTTAAGGGCTTGTAAGTAAGCATTTCACTGTAAGGTCTACACTGTTGGTTAAGGGCTTGTAAGTAAGCATTTCACTGTAAGGTCTACACTGTTGGTTAAGGGCTTGTTAGTAAGCATTTCACTGTAAGGTCTACACTGTTGGTTAAGGGCTTGTAAGTAAGCATTTCACTGTAAGGTCTACACCTGTTGGTTAAGGGCTTGTTAGTAAGCATTTCACTGTAAGGTCTACACTGTTGGTTAAGGGCTTGTAAGTAAGCATTTCACTGTAAGGTCTACACTGTTGGTTAAGGGCTTGTTAGTAAGCATTTCACTGTAAGGTCTACACTGTTGGTTAAGGGCTTGTTAGTAAGCATTTCACTGTAAGGTCTACACTGTTGGTTAAGGGCTTGTTAAGTAAGCATTTCACTGTAAGGTCTACACTGTTGGTTAAGGGCTTGTTAGTAAGCATTTCACTGTAAGGTCTACACTGTTGGTTAAGGGCTTGTAAGTAAGCATTTCACTGTTGGTTAAGGTCTACACTGTTGGTTAAGGGCTTGTAAGTAAGCATTTCACTGTAAGGTCTACACTGTTGGTTAAGGGCTTGTTAGTAAGCATTTCACTGTAAGGTCTACACTGTTGGTTAAGGGCTTGTTAGTAAGCATTTCACTGTAAGGTCTACACTGTTGGTTAAGGGCTTGTTAGTAAGCATTTCACTGTAAGGTCTACACTGTTGGTTAAGGGCTTTCACTGTAAGTTGGTTAAGGGCTAAGCATTTCACTGTAAGGTCTACACTGTTGGTTAAGGGCTTGTTAGTAAGCATTTCACTGTAAGGTCTACACTGTTGGTTAAGGGCTTGTTAGTAAGCATTTCACTGTAAGGTCTACACTGTTGGTTAAGGGCTTGTAAGTAAGCATTTCACTGTAAGGTCTACACTGTTGGTTAAGGGCTTGTTAGTAAGCATTTCACTGTAAGGTCTACACTGTTGGTTAAGGGCTTGTTAGTAAGCATTTCACTGTAAGGTCTACACTGTTGGTTAAGGGCTTGTTAGTAAGCATTTCACTGTAAGGTCTACACTGTTGGTTAAGGGCTTGTTGGTTAAGTTGTAGCATTTCACTGTAAGGTCTACACTGTTGGTTAAGGGCTTGTTAGTAAGCATTTCACTGTAAGGTCTACACTGTTGGTTAAGGGCTTGTTAGTAAGCATTTCACTGTAAGGTCTACACTGTTGGTTAATTGTCACACTGTTGGTTAAGGGCTTCTTTCACTGTAAGGTCTACACTGTTGGTTAAGGGCTTGTTAGTAAGCATTTCACTGTAAGGTCTACACTGTTGGTTAAGGGCTTTGCATTTCACTGTAAGTAAGCATTTCACTGTAAGGTCTACACTGTTGGTTAAGGGCTTGTTAGTAAGCATTTCACTGTAAGGTCTACACTGTTGGTTAAGGGCTTGTTAGTAAGCATTTCACTGTAAGGTCTACACTGTTGGTTAAGGGCTTGTAAGTAAGCATTTCACTGTAAGGTCTACACTGTTGGTTAAGGGCTTGTTAGTAAGCATTTCACTGTAAGGTCTACACTGTTGGTTAAGGGCTTGTTAGTAAGCATTTCACTGTAAGGTCTACACTGTTGGTTAAGGGCTTGTTAGTAAGCATTTCACTGTAAGGTCTACACTGTTGGTTAAGGGCTTGTAAGTAAGCATTTCACTGTAAGGTCTACACTGTTGGTTAAGGGCTTTGTAAGTAAGCATTTCACTGTAAGGTCTACACTGTTGGTTAAGGGCTTGTTAGTAAGCATTTCACTGTAAGGTCTACACTGTTGGTTAAGGGCTTGTTAGTAAGCATTTCACTGTAAGGTCTACACTGTTGGTTAAGGGCTTGTTAGTAAGCATTTCACTGTAAGGTTGTATTCTGTCTATGTGAAAAATAACATTTAAATTATTTGATGATGAAGTATGTGTGTGTGTGTGTGTGTGTGTCTTTTGTATGTGAGTGTGTGTGTGTGTGTGTGTGTCTTGTATGTGAGTGTGTGTGTGTGTGAGTGTGCATGAGTGTATTTGTGTGTATTGCCTCCATGTGTTGTGTGTTGCTTCCGTAAATAACATCACTTTCCCTCTGATCTCAGTCCTATTCCTGTGAGCCCTGGTTGGGCTGGAGAAGTTGACGTTAATCAGAAAGGAGGAAGCTGTCAGGAGTTATAGAAGTCATCACTCACTGAGGACTCTGAATCTGTCTCTCTGTCTCTGTCTCTCTCTCTCTCTCTGTCTCTCTCTCTCTCTCTCTCTCTCTCTGTGTCTCTCTCTCTCTCTCTCTCTCTCTCTGTCAGTCTCTCTCTCTCTCTCTCTCTGTCAGTCTCTCTCTCTCTCTCTGTCAGTCTCTCTCTCTCTCTGTCAGTCTCTCTCTCTCTCTCTCTGTCTCTCTGTCTCTCTCTCTCTCTCTGTCTCTCTCTCTCTCTGTCAGTCTCTCTCTCTCTCTCTGTCAGTCTCTCTCTCTCTCTCTCTCTCTCTCTCTGTCAGTCTCTCTCTCTCTCTCTGTCAGTCTCTCTCTCTCTCTCTCTCTGTCAGTCTCTCTCTCTCTCTCTGTCAGTCTCTCTCTCTCTCTCCCCCCCCTCCCTCTCTCTCTCCCCCTCTCTCTCTCGATATATACAGGTGTTATTAAGTGCTGTGCTGCTCTTGAGTCCCAGGTCTCTAATGAGCTCTCTGGATGCTTCACAAAATGTTGAGAGGATTATACGTGAACATAAACACCTCTCCCAGGCCAACACCTCTCCCCATTGGCTATGTCCCTGCCGCCTGATCAAGACCCGGACCCACAGGGGGCTGGCGCCCAGATGAAGGGAGTCAGAAGGGAATGTTCTCTGGATGGAACTAATAGGTTTAAAATCCTCCCACGGTGATAGTGTGAAATAGGCAGGAATGAAAGGCTATTATCTTTCTACTTCCATGTCTAGGACAGCGATGTGATTCAACTGTATGGGCAAATATATGTGCATTTAAAGGGGCAATCTGCCGTTCAAACCACAAAAGCCGTCACCCGCCACTGTTGAACAGCAGAGGGATCTGGCTGGAGAAACGTAACCACTCAAATTCCTAGACAGAGCTGTGGATGCAAGGACTGACCTTCCATGATATCAAAATGATCCTTTTTAAGGCTTTTTGAGGCTATACAGTGTTTGTTTACAATTGCATTGTTTACAAACAATAGAGTAAAACAAGCTGATATTTTGGGTTCTGATGAGGAATGAGCTCATTAGGCTGCAGTTCTGTTCTTTGACAATCAAAGGGTATATATCAGACACGTACAAAGGAAAACCAATAGATGGACTGTACCAATCTCAGATTGCCCCTTGCCTAGCCATGCCTAGCTAATGTGTAGTTAACATGTCATTTATTGAAACATATTATACAATAGCATTTATGTCTCATTTGTTGATAGCAACTACAGGTGCTGATATGATGTGTATTTATCAGGGAGAATGTAGTAATGTTGTCCGGTAGAGTTACAGTAGATGAGGTAGCTTTGACCTGGAAAAACGGTTCACTTCCCATAGTCTGCCTTGTGAGGCTAATAACCACGGATGACAAGGAAAAGCTCTTCTTATATTTTTATCCTCTCGCCGTCTCGGAATAGTGCTTGAAAAGGATGCTGAGGCAAGGAGGAGGAGGAAAAACAACAGGCGAGTGTGGGGAGGGGGAGCGGGGGGTGAGTGTTGAGGTGTATGTGTGTGTGTATGTGTGTGTATGTGTGTGTGTGTGTGTGTGTGTGTGTGTGTGTGTGTGTGTGTGTAGTCACCTGGAGGCTTGTGTGTGGATGGGTTTGATCTTCCTCCATATTCTGCCGTTTCCAGTTACAATGGTCATTTACAACATTAACAATGTCTATCCTGCATTTCTGACTAATTTGATGTTATTTTAATGTACAAAAATGTGCTTTTCTTTCAAAAACTAAGACATTTCTAAGTGACCCCAAACTTTTGAACGGTAGTGTACATACAGACACACACACACATACTCAGAGGGGGCGAACATAAGCATATCCAATCCTCTGATTGGGCAGAGCCTCTTTGAGAGTCACAGTGAGTTACAGTGAGAGGGAAAGCTGTTTCCTGTTCCAGCCCAAAGACAGGCTCAACACCAGAGAGAGAGAGAGCGAGAGAGGGAGTGAGTGAGAGCCCAGAGTGAGGCCTAACAGCACAACACCAGCTCTGCAAGTCATGGGTCAAAGACCTCATCACATCACAGAACTCATTACTTCCTCCTACGTCCTCAGTGTCAACTCCCTCAGACAAACTGCCTCAGACAAACACTCTCAGACAAACTGCCTCAGACAAACTGCCTCAGATAAACTGTCTCAAACAGACAAGTACAGTATATGACTATTTATAGATACAGTAATAACTGTCTCAGACAGACAGATACAGTAGCTGTAATGAGCTGTAACAGTTAGAGGGGTTTAGTTACAGGATGAGATGCAGAGTGACAGTTAGAGGGGTTTAGTTACAGGATGAGATGCAAAGTGACAGTTAGAGGGGTTTAGTTACAGGATGAGATGCAGAGTGACAGTTAGAGGGGTTTAGTTACAGGATGAGATGCAGAGTGACAGTTAGAGGGGTTTAGTTACAGGATGAGATGCAGAGTGACAGTTAGAGGGGTTTAGTTACAGGATGAGATGCAGAGTGACAGTTAGAGAGGTTTAGTTACAGGATGAGATGCAGAGTGACAGTTAGAGGGGTTTAGTTACAGGATGAGATGCAGAGTGACAGTTAGAGGGGTTTAGCTACAGGATGAGATGCAGAGTGACAGTTAGAGGTTTAGTTACAGGATGAGATGCAGAGTGACAGTTAGAGGGGTTTAGTTACAGGATGAGATGCAGAGTGACAGTTATTGGGGTTTAGTTACAGGATGAGATGCAGAGTGACAGTTAGAGGGGTTTAGTTACAGGATGAGATGCAGAGTGACAGTTAGAGGGGTTTAGTTACAGGATGAGATGCAGAGTGACAGTTAGAGGGGTTTAGTTACAGGATGAGATGCAGAGTGACAGTTAGAGGGTTTAGTTACAGGATGAGATGCAGAGTGACAGTTAGAGGGGTTTAGTTACAGGATGAGATGCAGAGTGACAGTTAGAGGGGTTTAGTTACAGGATGAGATGCAGAGTGACAGTTAGAGGGGTTTAGTTACAGGATGAGATGCAGAGTGACAGTTAGAGGGGTTTAGTTACAGGATGAGATGCAGAGTGACAGTTAGAGGGGTTTAGTTACAGGATGAGATGCAGAGTGACAGTTAGAGGGGTTTAGTTACAGGATGAGATGCAGAGTGACAGTTAGAGGGGTTTAGTTACAGGATGAGATGCAGAGTGACAGTTAGAGGGGTTTAGCTACAGGATGAGATGCAGAGTGACAGTTAGAGGTTTAGTTACAGGATGAGATGCAGAGTGACAGTTAGAGGGGTTTAGTTACAGGATGAGATGCAGAGTGACAGTTAGAGGTTTAGTTACAGGATGAGATGCAGAGTGACAGTTAGAGGGGTTTAGTTACAGGATGAGATGCAGAGTGACAGTTAGAGGGGTTTAGTTACAGGATGAGATGCAGAGTGACAGTTAGAGGGGTTTAGTTACAGGATGAGATGCAGAGTGACAGTTAGAGGGGTTTAGTTACAGGATGAGATGCAGAGTGACAGTTATTGGGGTTTAGTTACAGGATGAGATGCAGAGTGACAGTTATTGGGGTTTAGTTACAGGATGAGATGCAGAGTGACAGTTAGAGGGGTTTAGTTACAGGATGAGATGCAGAGTGACAGTTAGAGGGGTTTAGTTACAGGATGAGATGCAGAGTGACAGTTAGAGGGGTTTAGTTACAGGATGAGATGCAGAGTGACAGTTAGAGGGGGGTTTAGTTACAGGATGAGATGCAGAGTGACAGTTAGAGGGGTTTAGTTACAGGATGAGATGCAGAGTGACAGTTAGATGGGGTTTAGTTACAGGATGAGATGCAGAGTGACAGTTAGAGGGGTTTAGTTACAGGATGAGATGCAGAGTGACAGTTAGAGGGGTTTAGCTACAGGATGAGATGCAGAGTGACAGTTACAGGGGTTTAGTTACAGGATGAGATGCAGAGTGACAGTTAGAGGGGTTTAGTTACAGGATGAGATGCAGAGTGACAGTTAGAGGGGTTTAGTTACAGGATGAGATGCAGAGTGACAGTTAGAGGGGTTTAGTTACAGGATGAGATGCAGAGTGACAGTTAGAGGGGTTTAGTTACAGGATGAGATGCAGAGTGACAGTTAGAGGGGTTTAGTTACAGGATGAGATGCAGAGTGACAGTTAGAGGGGTTTAGTTACAGGATGAGATGCAGAGTGACAGTTAGAGGGGTTTAGTTACAGGATGAGATGCAGAGTGACAGTTAGAGGGGTTTAGCTACAGGATGAGATGCAGAGTGACAGTTAGAGAGGTTTAGCTACAGGATGAGATGCAGAGTGACAGTTAGAGGGGTTTAGTTACAGGATGAGATGCAGAGTGACAGTTAGAGGGGTTTAGCTACAGGATGAGATGCAGAGTGACAGTTAGAGGGGTTTAGCTACAGGATGAGATGCAGAGTGACAGTTAGAGAGGTTTAGTTACAGGGTGAGATTTACTGTGTGAATCTGAATATTGGCCTTTTTTTGTGTTACATCTTTTATTCAGTAGGACATAGATAACGGACAATATGCTCAACACATCAAACGGTGATTATGGACAGATGTTCCGTTTAATCTTCAGGTCTGGTAGTTACATTTTATGGAGGTTCCTATTTAAGTTTGCTGCCTGGCAGAATGTGACGCTTCTATTTAGAGTACGTTGATGTTTCCACTAGACTCTGATCTTGGGTCAGTTTGCTGCCTGGCAGAATGTGACGCTTCTATTTAGAGTACGTTGATGTTTCCACTAGACTCTGATCTTGGGTCAGTTTGCTGCCTGGCAGAATGTGACGCTTCTATTTAGAGTACGTTGATGTTTCCACTAGACTCTGATCTTGGGTCAGTTTGCTGCCTGGCAGAATGTGACGCTTCTATTTAGAGTACGTTGATGTTTCCACTAGACTCTGATCTTGGGTCAGTTTGGCATTTCCCCCAAGAATGATTGTTTCTGAAGCTGATCTGTACCGAGGGTAAACTTTCAACAAGAGCTCACAGTTTCACGTCAGAATTAGACATAGAGTGGGTGAAATTTTAAAGTTGCTCCCAACTTCAAAAGTGTTTAAGAGTAAGTTTAGGCATTAACACTGCATGTTTTACGGTTAGGGTTAAGGTTTGGGACAGGCTTAAAACAAAATTAACTTTCTATCGCTGGATTCAAACATGCAACCTTCTGCATCAGAGGCTGATGCTGACACCCATCCTCCATCCCCTTCCACAACACCCTACCAAATCACACCACCCTACCAAATCACAACACCCTACCACCCTACCAAATCACAACACCCTACCACCCTACCAAATCACAACACCCTACCACCCTACCAAATCACAACACCCTACCAAATCTGAAACCTACTTGGTAACGGTGCTCACTGATGCCCCTAGTGACCGGTTACGACATCATCTCCCTACGTCCTCAGACATGGATAGACAGATAGAGTCTAATCCTGACCTGTATCACGGGGTGACCTGGCTGAAACTTCACCCGGCAGCCTTCCGTTTCCAGTTTATCATACACTATAGCGCCCTCTGTTGGCAGAATATGGAACAACTCACTCCCTTAGGACCAAGCCAAGCCTCCCGAGCCTGTATTCATGAAGCGTCTCAGAGCAGCAGTGCTGACCTAGGATCAGTCTACCCTTTTAGATAATAATAAGTTCGATTATATCGACAGGGGGGACCTGATCTTTGATCGGCACTCCTACTCTGAGATGGTTAAAGAATACAGGCCATGGCGCTGTATATCATCTCTACCTTGTCACATAACTAACACAGAATTCACCATAACTATATTAGCTCACACTCAGTGAGGTAACGTTTCACTGTGAAACAGTATTGAATGTCTGTCCATGCATTTGATCCTTCAGTCCCTTGTGTTGTTGGTGCTGGGAGCTATCAAAGGTGCTGAAATCTGTTTGGCTCTCCAATAACTTTCCTTACACATGTCTCTGTGAGCTAACATTCATGCGTAACATTCTCCATTTCTCTTTCTCTCTCTCTCTATTTCTCCTTCTTTCTCTTTCCGTATTTCTCTTTCTCTATAGTTTCATTCAAATTCACAGTTGCACTTCAGACTTCTCTGATCTTAGTGATATTTTCAACATATTTTATGCAAATGGTCCAATTACTGTCCTAAATAGCAGCAATTATGTTCCAGCTCGGCAGGGTGCCGTGATCTCACTGTGATGTGGAAGCCTTGCTAGTTACCAGAATACGTCCAAGACAAAAGCAGACAGAAGCTGCTCATCATAATGAGAAGTGTTCTGGTTAGTGATTATCTTTAAATGAATGTGAGCCATATCTAATGTAGATGCATTAGTATGACATCACTGAGGTGCACTGTACTGGAGTACTACACTGCAGTAGTTCTGTACTGGAGTACTACACTGCAGTAGTTCTGTACTGGAGTACCACACTGCAGTAGTTCTGTACTGGAGTACTACACTGCAGTAGTTCTGTACTGGAGTACTACACTGCAGTAGTTCTGTACTGGAGTACCACACTGCAGTAGTTCTGTACTGGAGTACTACACTGCAGTAGTTCTGTACTGGAGTACTACACTGCAGTAGTTCTGTACTGTAGTACCACACTGCAGTAGTTCTGTACTGGAGTACCACACTGCAGTAGTTCTGTACTGGAGTACGACACTGCAGTAGTTCTGTACTGGAGTACCACACTGCAGTAGTTCTGTACTGGAGTACTACACTGCAGTAGTTCTGTACTGGAGTACTACACTGCAGTAGTTCTGTACTGGAGTACCACACTGCAGTAGTTCTGTACTGGAGTACCACACTGCAGTAGTTCTGTACTGGAGTACTACACTGCAGTAGTTCTGTACTGGAGTACCACACTGCAGTAGTTCTGTACTGGAGTACCACACTGCAGTAGTTCTGTACTGGAGTACTACACTGCAGTAGTTCTGTACTGGAGTACGACACTGCAGTAGTTCTGTACTGGAGTACGACACTGCAGTAGTTCTGTACTGGAGTACCACACTGCAGTAGTTCTGTACTGGAGTACTACACTGCAGTAGTTCTGTACTGGAGTACTACACTGCAGTAGTTCTGTACTGGAGTACTACACTGCAGTAGTTCTGTACTGGAGTACGACACTGCAGTAGTTCTGTACTGGAGTAAAACACTACAGTAATATGTACTGGAGTAAAACACTACAGTAGCTCTATACTGGAGTAAAACACTGCAGTAGTTCTATGCTGGAGTAAAACACTACAATAGCTCTATACTGGAGTAAAACACTACAGTAGCTCTATACTGGAGTAAAACACTACAGTAGCTCTATACTGGAGTAAAACACTACAGTAGCTCTATACTGGAGTAAAACACTACAGTAGTTCTATGCTGGAGTAAAACACTACAGTAGCTCTATACTGGAGTAAAACACTACAGTAGCTCTATACTGGAGTAAAACACTACAGTAGTTCTATGCTGGAGTAAAACACTACAGTAGCTCTATACTGGAGTAAAACACTACAGTAGCTCTATACTGGAGTAAAACACTACAGTAGTTCTATGCTGGAGTAAAACACTACAGTAGCTCTATACTGGAGTAAAACACTACAGCAGCCTACATGTAGATATCACGTACATTCATTTAAACCATTTAACCTCAGTTGTGATTCACTGGGTTCAAACCTGGGTCTTCATCATGCTACTAGATAATGTTAACCCACTAAGCTAAAGCCTAGGCATCAGCCCAGGGAGCTAACGTAAGCCTTCAGGCCTCAGCCAATTCTCTCATCTTCATTCTATCTGCTTGTCTTCACACCATTATTTCTGGTACATCCCCTACAGTAGGTTGTGAGATACTTTATGTTAATGGCCCTACTAAACAACACCATCATCATTAATTCATCATTATTCTATGCAGAATTACATTGCAGTAGATATAAAATATGCATTATAAAATATGCATTATCCACTATAAAATATGCATTCTCACAGGTAGGCTTAGTAAGTTAGTTTTATTATGAGTGAGCTCTTCATCATTTCATGTGAGCTCGAGACTTTGATTTGGGCATGAATTGCGAAAATTTTAATTTAGGTACCATTGACTTCCTTTGGATTTGTGCCACAAATGCTAAAAAGTTAGCATTTGAAACAGTGGCTAGGTAAACAAAACCAGAGCATGGACTGCTGTCATATCTAGTCCATAGACTGCTGACAGGGTAAGGGAACCAGTATGTCATATCTAGTCCATAGACTGCTAACAGGGTAAGGGAACCAGTATGTCATATCTAGTCCATAGACTGCTGACAGGGTAAGGGAACCAGTATGTCATATCTAGTCCATAGACTGCTAACAGGGTAAGGGAACCAGTATGTCATATCTAGTCCATAGACTGCTGACAGGGTAAGGAAACCAGTATGTCATATCTAGTCCATAGACTGCTGACAGGGTAAGGGAACCAGTATGTCATATCTAGTCCATAGACTGCTGACAGGGTAAGGAAACCAGTATGTCATATCTAGTCCATAGACTGCTGACAGGGTAAGGGAACCAGTATGTCATATCTAGTCCATAGACTGCTGACAGGGTAAGGGAACCAGTATGTCATATCTAGTCCATAGACTGCTGACAGGGTAAGGAAACCAGTATGTCAGATCTAGTCCATAGACTGCTGACAGGGTAAGGAAACCAGTATGTCATATCTAGTCCATAGACTGCTGACAGGGTAAGGGAACCAGTATGTCATATCTAGTCCATAGACTGCTGACAGGGTAAGGGAACCAGTATGTCACATCTAGTCCATAGACTGCTGACAGGGTAAGGAAACCAGTATGTCATATCTAGTCCATAGACTGCTGACAGGGTAAGGAAACCAGTATGTCATATCTAGTCCATAGACTGCTGACAGGGTAAGGGAACCAGTATGTCATATCTAGTCCATAGACTGCTGACAGGGTAAGGGAACCAGTATGTCATATCTAGTCCATAGACTGCTGACAGGGTAAGGAAACCAGTATGTCAGATCTAGTCCATAGACTGCTGACAGGGTAAGGAAACCAGTATGTCATATCTAGTCCATAGACTGCTGACAGGGTAAGGGAACCAGTATGTCATATCTAGTCCATAGACTGCTGACAGGGTAAGGGAACCAGTATGTCATATCTAGTCCATAGACTGCTGACAGGGTAAGGAAACCAGTATGTCAGATCTAGTCCATAGACTGCTGACAGGGTAAGGAAACCAGTATGTCATTTAGTCATTTGTATGAACTATCCCTTTAACATGTAGGTTAAGTGTCTGACACATTAAAGGTCATCCTCGTCATTAGCTGAAGACAATGTGATGTAGTGGGAAATGGGAGGGGAGTTATGGGTAAACACTAGCATTAAAACCAGTGGTGGCTGGTGGGAGGAGCTATAGGAGTACCCGGTCAATGTAAAGGCTGGTGTGGAGTCAACGGAACGGAGTCATGAGGTTTCCATATGTTAGATACCGTTCTGTTCATGCCATTCCAGCCTTTACAATGATCCTGTCCTCCTATTGCTCTTCCCACCAGCCACCACTGATTAACACCTTGTGTGAAGGTTTCTCTGTGGTAATGTAATGATGCTAGTAAACTGATAGACACATCTGTCATGCCTCATTTGCTCCAGGGGGGCCATACTATTATGACTGACCCTGTAAAACAACACATTTCACTGCACCTATCATACTACTATGACTGACCCTGTAAAACAACACATTTCACTGCACCCATCATACTACTATGACTGACCCTGTAAAACAACACATTTCACTGCACCTATCATACTACTATGACTGACCCTGTAAAACAACACATAGCACTGCACCCATCATACTACTATGACTGACCCTGTAAAACAACACATTGCACTGCACCTATCATTGGGGACAGAGGGAGACAGTCAGTGAGGGAAAGAGGGAGACAGTCAGTGGGGGAGAGAGGGAGGCAGTCAGTGGGGGAGAGAGGGAGACAGTCAGTGGGGGAGAGAGGGAGACAGTCAGTGGGGAGAGAGGGAGACAGTCAGTGGGGGAGAGAGGGAGACAGTCAGTGAGGGAGAGAGGGAGACAGTCAGTGGGGGAGAGAGGGAGACAGTCAGTGAGGGAGAGAGGGAGACAGTCAGTGGGGGAGAGAGGGAGACAGTCAGTGGGGGAGAGAGGGAGACAGTCAGTGGGGGAGAGAGGGAGTTTCCCCTATATTCATTTGAAACACTGCTAAATTTCGGCCGCCACTCAAAAATGTGATGAAATAATTGTCATGGTAAAGCGTTTTCAGGGGAAACAGAGATTCCTCAGCATGCTGGTAACTGCAGTGACACAGCTCTACCTGCAGGGGTCACTCTGGCCCCATCTGGTGTTGCTGACACCTGCTCTGAAATACCTACTGACTGGTCCTGACTGGAACATCTGCTCTGAAACACCTACTGACTGGTCCTGACTGGAACACCTGCTCTGAAACACCTACTGACTGGTCCTGACTGGAACACCTGTTCTGAAACACCTACTGACTGGTCCTGACTGGAACACCTGCTCTGAAACACCTACTGACTGGTCCTGACTGGAACACCTGCTCTGAAACACCTACTGACTGGTCCTGACTGGAACATCTGCTCTGAAACACCTACTGACTGGTCCTGACTGGAACACCTGCTCTGAAACACCTACTGACTGGAACACCTGCTCTGAAACACCTACTGACTGGTCCTGACTGGAACACCTACTGACTGGTCCTGACTGGAACACCTGTTCTGAAACACCTGCTGACTGGTCCTGACTGGAACACCTGTTCTGAAACACCTACTGACTGGTCCTGACTGGAACACCTGCTCTGAAACACCTACTGACTGCTCTGAAACACCTACTGACTGGAACACCTGCTCTGAAACACCTACTAACTGGTCCTGACTGGAACACCGGCTCTGAAACACCTACTGACTGGTCCTGACTGGAACACCTGCTCTGAAACACCTACTGACTGGTCCTGACTGGAACACCTGCTCTGAAACACCTACTGACTGGTCCTGACTGGTATACCTGCTCTGAAACACCTACTGACTGGTCCTGACTGGTATACCTGCTCTGAAACACCTACTGACTGGTCCTGACTGGAACACCTACTGACTGGTCCTGACTGGAACACCTACTGACTGGAACACCTACTGACTGGTCCTGACTGGAACACCTGCTCTGAAACACATACTGACTGGTCCTGACTGGAACATCTGCTCTGAAACACCTACTGACTGGTCCTGACTGGAACACCTGCTCTGAAATACCTACTGACTGGTCCTGACTGGAACACCTGTTCTGAAACACCTACTGACTGGTCCTGACTGGAACATCTGCTCTGAAACACCTACTGACTGGTCCTGACTGGAACACCTGCTCTGAAACACCTACTGACTGGTCCTGACTGGAACACCTGCTCTGAAACACCTACTGACTGGTCCTGACTGGAACACCTGCTCTGAAACACCTACTGACTGGTCCTGACTGGAACACCTACTGATGACTGGTCCTGACTGGAACATCTGCTCTGGTGCTGGGTGTCGCAGGGCAGAAACAGATTGGGAGAAAGACTGATCAACAGAAATTATGCTGCCAGAGAAGCAGGGTAGATGTAGAGCGACTGTGGCTATTTGAGACTAGTGAACATGCATGCAACACACTGTGGCCATACCATAGCCTCTGACCAGAGGTAGGAGTACGGACAACAAACACTAAGGACTGGTCATCCAGAATAAGACTGTAGAGTGAAACTGTATCTTTACAGAAGAGAGAGAGCTAAAAGGAGAGGAGAATGAAACAAACACACTCTCACTCTCCTCCTTTCCCTCTCTCCCCATCTACTCTCTCTCTCTATCTCTCAATTTAATTCAACGGGCTTTATTGGCATGGGAAACATATGTTTACATTGCCAAAGCAAATTAAATGGATAAACTAAAGTCAAAAATACTATAAAAGTTCCAAAATACATTACAAATGTCATATTATGTCTATATACAGTGTTGTACAGTGTTGCCTCTATATATCTCTCTTTCTCTCTCTTTCTCTATATCTCTTTCTCTATATCTCTTTCTCTCTCCTATCTCTCTCCTTTTCTCTCTTGATTTATGTTCCATTGACACCTTGCTCTCCCTGCTGACATGAAACAGCATGTGACTGGAAGAGAGAGAAAGAGGGGGACAGTGAAGAGGACAGAGACAGGCCCTTTTGGACAGTGAAGAGGACAGTGGAGAAATGACTTCCTGGTGCCCCGTGTCACTTCCCTCCCCTCTGGAGTCAGGGCTAATTGTCTCCCTGTCACACTCAGGCACAGCCAGCACTGACAGGGTGACTCATTTTACTGCCATACAGACACGCACACATAAACACGCACACGCACACACACACACACACACACACACACACACACACACAAAAACCCTCCGTCGGGGATCTAAAACAGACAAACTGTTACTGCCAGTACAGAGGCAAATTGTACCAGATGAATACATCATGAATTAATACCAAGCAGGCTTTAAAAGGCTCACTTATAATAGGAATAAGTAATATAATATATGCCATTTAGCAGACGATTCATTCATACATTTTAGGTTGGAGCGATGAAGGGGACATGACTTAGAATGAGACAGGCAGGAGTGTTACTGGGGTGGGAAAAGGTGTAGAAAGGAGGAGAGGAAGAGAGGAGATGAAGAGGCAGCACTGAGGTCCTAACATCGGGCCGCTGCATGGTACACTCAGAACAAATGGGGCTATCTAGAACCTAAATGGGTTATTCGGCTGTCCCCATAGAACCCTTTAAAGACCCCTTTTTGTTTCCATGTAGACACAGTTGTCTCTGGCAGAGGTGGATTGGTGGAGGGGAGAGGAAGGTATTAAAGCTTGGTCCTAACATTGAGAGGAAGCTTGGTCCTAACATTGAGAGGAAGGTATTAAATCTTGGTCCTAACATTGAGAGGGAGGTATTAAAGCTTGGTCCTAACATTGAGAGGAAGGTATTAAAGCTTGGTCCTAACATTGAGAGGAAGTTATTAAAGCTTGGTCCTAACATTGAGAGGAAGGTATTAAAGCTGGGTCCTAACATTGAGAGGAATGTATTAAAGCTTGGTCCTAACATTGAGAGGAAGGTATTAAAGCTTGGTCCTAACATTGAGAGGAAGGTATTAAAGCTTGGTCCTAACATTGAGAGGAAGGTATTAAAGCTTGGTCCTAACATTGAGAGGAAGGTATTAAAGCTTGGTCCTAACATTGAGAGGAAGGTATTAAAGCTTGGTCCTAACATTGAGAGGAATGTATTAAAGCTTGGTCCTAACATTGAGAGGAAGGTATTAAAGGTTGGTCCTAACATTGAGAGGAAGCTTGGTCCTAACATTGAGAGGAAGGTATTAAAGCTTGGTCCTAACATTGAGAGGAAGGTATTAAAGCTTGGTCCTAACATTGAGAGGAAGGTATTAAAGCTTGGTCCTAACATTGAGAGGAAGGTATTAAAGCTTGGTCCTAACATTGAGAGGAAGGTATTACAGCTTGGTCCTAACATTGAGAGGAAGGTATTAAAGCTTGGTCCTAACATTGAGAGGGAGGTATTAAAGCTTGGTCCTAACATTGAGAGGGAGGTATTAAAGCTTGGTCCTAACATTGAGAGGAAGGTATTAAAGCTTGGTCCTAACATTGAGAGGGAGGTATTAAAGCTTGGTCCTAACATTGAGAGGGAGGTATTAAAGCTTGGTCCTAACATTGAGAGGAAGGTATTAAAGCTTGGTCCTAACATTGAGAGGAAGGTATTAAAGCTTGGTCCTAACATTGAGAGGGAGGTATTAAAGCTTGGTCCTAACATTGAGAGGAATGTATTAAAGCTTGGTCCTAACATTGAGAGGAAGGTATTACAGCTTGGTCCTAACATTGAGAGGAAGGTATTACAGCTTGGTCCTAACATTGAGAAGAAGGTATTACAGCTTGGTCCTAACATTGAGAGGAAGGTATTACAGCTTGGTCCTAACATTGACAGGAAGGTATTAAAGCTTGGTCCTAACATTGAGAGGAATGTATTACAGCTTGGTCCTAACATTGAGAGGAATGTATTACAGCTTGGTCCTAACATTGAGAGGAATGTATTACAGCTTGGTCCTAACATTGAGAGGAAGGTATTACAGCTTGGTCCTAACATTGAGAAGAAGGTATTACAGCTTGGTCCTAACATTGAGAGGAAGGTATTACAGCTTGGTCCTAACATTGAGAGGAAGGTATTAACGCTTGGTCCTAACATTGAGAGGAAGGTATTAAAGCTGGGTCCTAACATTGAGAGGAAGCTTGGTGCTAACATTGAGAGGAAGGTATTAAAGCTGGGTCCTAACATTGAGAGGAAGCTTGGTCCTAACATTGAGAGGAAGGTATTAAAGCTGGGTCCTAACATTGAGAGGAAGCTTGGTCCTAACATTGAGAGGAAGGTATTAAAGCTTGGTCCTAACATTGAGAGGAAGGTATTAAAGCTTGGTCCTAACATTGAGAGGAAGGTATTAAAGATTGGTCCTAACATTGAGAGGAAGGTATTAACGCTTGGTCCTAACATTGAGAGGAAGGTATTAAAGCTGGGTCCTAACATTGAGAGGAATGTATTAAAGCTTGGTCCTAACATTGAGAGGAAGGTATTAAAGCTGGGTCCTAACATTGAGAGGAAGCTTGGTCCTAACATTGAGAGGAAGGTATTAAAGCTTGGTCCTAACATTGAGAGGAAGGTATTAAAGCTTGGTGCTAACATTGAGAGGAAGGTATTAAAGCTGGGTCCTAACATTGAGAGGAAGCTTGGTCCTAACATTGAGAGGAAGGTATTAAAGCTGGGTCCTAACATTGAGAGGAAGCTTGGTCCTAACATTGAGAGGAAGCTTGGTCCTAACATTGAGAGGAAGCTTGGTCCTAACATTGAGAGGAAGCTTGGTCCTAACATTGCTGCATGGTGAAATGCTTTGTTGTAAATAATTCACAATTACAGTCTGTGAACAAGTTGTAACAAAACACAGCTGCATGGTAAGCACACACACACACTATAGATGTACACACACTACACACACAGACACACAGACACACACACACACACACACTACATGTACACGCACACTCACACACACACACACTACATGTACACACACACACACTGACCTCACACTACCCGGTCAAGGAACCTACTGACTTAGCTCACAGTCTAAAACGACAAAACACACCAGACTGGAACAGAAGTGTGGCAGCTCAGTCTACACATACAACTGTTGAGAGGAGAACACTAGTAATTACAGGAGAATAGCTCCTGAGGATCTGAGGATGAGGTGCCAAAACAAGGAGGGAGGTGAGGACTTCGATCATTTAAAAAAATACAAATGATTCCCTCATTATCAGATTGGCATCAGATTGTACTGCAGGGCTGTGTCCAAAATGACAGTCTATTCCCTTTTTAGTGCACTAGGGTGTTGTGTTTGTGTGGGAGTTATATTTAGGAGAGGCGCATCCATAGTCATCCAGCTAGGCAGAGTCCTTTTGTCAGTGATCAAACACACACACACACACACACACACACACACACACACACACACACACACACACACACACACACACACACACACACACACACACACACACACACACACACACACACACACACACACGTCTTCCATCCCTCCACCACATCACAGCAGTAGGTGTTTGGAAAGCCTTCAAAAAGCCAGGAGCAGAACAGCTGTTGGCCATCAACAGACAAGGTAACCAACCCACTGACGCTCTGAGATGAATGAAAAAAACGGTCTATTCCTCAGCCCAGCCTCACCCTCCTAGAGCAGAGAGAGGAGACTCTTTCAGGAGAGAGAAACAGGTTTCTAACTGTATTGGAAGAAACCAACAACAACCTCTAGGACATTGTCACACAGTAGCCACTGTTTAATAGGTTCTAAGCTCAGGTGTTGGCTGTCAACAGAGGGAAACACTCTCTGAGCATAATAAAGAACCTGCAAGTCTACTCCACAGCCAATATATATACCTGGAGCAGAGAGAGGAGATGGAAACATAACAGTCTTCCAGTATTGGTATTGGGGGAAAACTACTTCAGGGTCAGGATATGAACAGGTGTTGGCCATCAACAGAGGATAGCCTACTGACTCTCCGAGATGAATCTAGGTTGGAGTTGCAATTGCATTTCCTTGATTCCTCACGTCCTGTCTCCTTGCATCCTTCTCACAACTCATTGGATGTGAAGGTCAGATGTCTCTCCCCTAGATGTCTCTCCCCTAGACGTCTCTCCCCTGGACGTCTCTCCCCTAGATGTCTCTCCCCTCTGACCTTCTCATCCAATGTGTTTTGAGAAGGACGCAAGGAGAGAGGACGCTAGGAATCAAGGAAATGCAATTGAGATGCCTCCAAAGCTACCCCCCACAAATCTACTCCTCAGCTCTTTCAAAATCCCCATTAAATTATCCATCTTCCATATGGTTTACGAAGGCAAAGCTGTTTTCTGTGGATGATGGAGGCTGTGCCAGCTGGATAATGGAGGCTGTGTCAGCTGGAAGATGGAGGCTGTGTCAGCTGGAAGATGGAGGCTGTGTCAGCTGGAAGATGGAGGCTGTGTCAGCTGGATAATGGGGGCTGTGCCAGTTGGAAGATGGGGGCTGTGCCAGCTGGAAGATGGGGGCTGTGCCAGCTGGAAGATGGGGCCTGTGCCAGTTGGATAATGGGGGCTGTGCCAGTTGGAAGATGGGGGCTGTGCCAGTTGGATAATGGGGGCTGTGTCAGCTGGAAGATGGAGGCTGTGTCAGCTGGAAGATGGGGGCTGTGCCAGTTGGAAGATGGGGGCTGTGCCAGTTGGAAGATGGGGGCTGTGCCAGTTGGATAATGGAGGCTGTGCCAGCTGGATAATCGGGGCGGTGTCAGCTGGAAGATGGAGGCTGTGTCAGCTGGAAGATGGGGGCTGTGCCAGTTGGAAGATGGGGGCTGTGCCAGTTGGAAGATGGGGGCTGTGCCAGTTGGATAATGGAGGCTGTGCCAGCTGGATAATGGGGGCTGTGTCAGCTGGAAGATGGGGGCTGTGCCAGTTGGATGATGGAGGCTGTGCCAGTTGGATAATGGGGGCTGTGCCAGTTGGATGATGGAGGCTGTGCCAGTTGGATGATGGGGGCTGTGCCAGTTGGATGATTGGGGCTGTGCCAGTTGGATGATTGGGGCTGTGCCAGTTGGATGATGGAGGCTGTGCCAGTTGGATAATGGGGGCTGTGCCAGTTGGATAATGGAGGCTGTGCCAGCTGGATGATGGGGGCTGTGCCAGCTGGATGATGGGGACTGTGCCAGTTGGATGATGGGGGCTGTGCCAGTTGGATGATGGGGGCTTTGCCAGTTGGATGATGTGGGATGTGTCAGTTGGATGATAGGGCTGTGCCAGTTGGATAATGGAGGCTGTGCCAACTGGATGATGGGGGCTGTGCCAGCTGGATGATGGGGCTGTGCCAGTTGGATGATGGGGCCTGTGCCAGTTGGATAATGGGGGCTGTGCCAGTTGGAAGATGGGGGCTGTGCCAGTTGGATAATGGGGGCTGTGTCAGCTGGAAGATGGAGGCTGTGTCAGCTGGAAGATGGGGGCTGTGCCAGTTGGAAGATGGGGGCTGTGCCAGTTGGAAGATGGGGGCTGTGCCAGTTGGATAATGGAGGCTGTGCCAGCTGGATAATCGGGGCTGTGTCAGCTGGAAGATGGAGGCTGTGTCAGCTGGAAGATGGGGGCTGTGCCAGTTGGAAGATGGGGGCTGTGCCAGTTGGAAGATGGGGGCTGTGCCAGTTGGATAATGGAGGCTGTGCCAGCTGGATAATGGGGGCTGTGTCAGCTGGAAGATGGGGGCTGTGCCAGTTGGATGATGGAGGCTGTGCCAGTTGGATAATGGGGGCTGTGCCAGTTGGATGATGGAGGCTGTGCCAGTTGGATGATGGGGGCTGTGCCAGTTGGATGATTGGGGCTGTGCCAGTTGGATGATTGGGGCTGTGCCAGTTGGATGATGGAGGCTGTGCCAGTTGGATAATGGGGGCTGTGCCAGTTGGATGATGTGGGATGTGTCAGTTGGATGATAGGGCTGTGCCAGTTGGATAATGGAGGCTGTGCCAGCTGGATGATGGGGGCTGTGCCAGCTGGATGATGGGGACTGTGCCAGTTGGATGATGGGGGCTGTGCCAGTTGGATGATGGGGGCTTTGCCAGTTGGATGATGTGGGATGTGTCAGTTGGATGATAGGGCTGTGCCAGTTGGATAATGGAGGCTGTGCCAACTGGATGATGGGGGCTGTGCCAGCTGGATGATGGGGCTGTGCCAGTTGGATGATGGGGGCTGTGCCAGTTGGATGATGGGGGCTTTGCCAGTTGGATGATGGGGCTGTGCCAGTTGGATGATGGGGGCTGTGCCAGTTGGATGATGGGGGCTTTGCCAGTTGGATGATGGGGGCTGTGACAGTTGGATGGTGGGGGCTGTGCCAGTTGGATGATGGGGGCTTTGCCAGTTGGATGATGGGGCTGTGCCAGTTGGATGATGGGGGCTGTGCCAGTTGGATGATGGGGGCTGTGCCAGTTGGATGATGGGGCTGTGCCAGTTGGATGATGGGGGCTGTGCCAGTTGGATGATGGGGGCTTTGCCAGTTGGATGATGGAGGCTGTGCCAGTTGGATAATGGGGGCTGTGCCAGTTGGATAATGGAGGCTGTGCCAGCTGGGAGATGGGGGCTGTGCCAGTTGGATGATGGGGATGTGCCAGTTGGATAATGGAGGCTGTGCCAGTTGGATGATGGGGCTGTGCCAGTTGGATAATTGGGGCTGTGCCAGTTAGATGATGGGGGCTGTGCCAGCTGGATGATGTGGGATGTGCCAGTTGGATAATGGGGCTGTGCCAGTTGGATAATGGGGGCTGTGCCAGTTGGATGATGTGGGATGTGTCAGTTGGATGATAGGGCTGTGCCAGTTGGATAATGGAGGCTGTGCCAGCTGGATGATGGGGGCTGTGCCAGCTGGATGATGGGGACTGTGCCAGTTGGATGATGGGGGCTGTGCCAGTTGGATGATGGGGGCTTTGCCAGTTGGATGATGTGGGATGTGTCAGTTGGATGATAGGGCTGTGCCAGTTGGATAATGGAGGCTGTGCCAACTGGATGATGGGGGCTGTGCCAGCTGGATGATGGGGCTGTGCCAGTTGGATGATGGGGGCTGTGCCAGTTGGATGATGGGGGCTTTGCCAGTTGGATGATGGGGGCTGTGCCAGTTGGATGATGGGGGCTGTGCCAGTTGGATGATGGGGGCTTTGCCAGTTGGATGATGGGGGCTGTGACAGTTGGATGGTGGGGGCTGTGCCAGTTGGATGATGGGGGCTTTGCCAGTTGGATGATGGGGCTGTGCCAGTTGGATGATGGGGGCTGTGCCAGTTGGATGATGGGGGCTGTGCCAGTTGGATGATGGGGCTGTGCCAGTTGGATGATGGGGGCTGTGCCAGTTGGATGATGGGGGCTTTGCCAGTTGGATGATGGAGGCTGTGCCAGTTGGATAATGGGGGCTGTGCCAGTTGGATAATGGAGGCTGTGCCAGCTGGGAGATGGGGGCTGTGCCAGTTGGATGATGGGGATGTGCCAGTTGGATAATGGAGGCTGTGCCAGTTGGATGATGGGGCTGTGCCAGTTGGATAATTGGGGCTGTGCCAGTTAGATGATGGGGGCTGTGCCAGCTGGATGATGTGGGATGTGCCAGTTGGATAATGGGGCTGTGCCAGTTGGATAATGGAGGCTGTGCCAGTTGGATGATGGGGGCTGTGCCAGCTGGATGATGTGGGATGTGTCAGTTGGATGATAGGGCTGTGCCAGTTGGATAATGGAGGCTGTGCCAGCTGGATGATGGGGGCTGTGCCAGCTGGATGATGGGGACTGTGCCAGTTGGATGATGGGGGCTGTGCCAGTTGGATGATGGGGGCTTTGCCAGTTGGATGATGTGGGATGTGTCAGTTGGATGATAGGGCTGTGCCAGTTGGATAATGGAGGCTGTGCCAGCTGGATGATGGGGGCTGTGCCAGCTGGATGATGGGGCTGGGCCAGTTGGATGATGGGGGCTGTGCCAGTTGGATGATGGGGGCTTTGCCAGTTGGATGATGGGGGCTGTGCCAGTTGGATGATGGGGCTGTGCCAGTTGGATGATGGGGCTTTGCCAGTTGGATGATGGGGGCTGTGACAGTTGGATGATGGGGGCTGTGCCAGTTGGATGATGGGGGCTTTGCCAGTTGGATGATGGGGCTTTGCCAGTTGGATGATGGGGCTGTGCCAGTTGGATGATGGGGGCTGTGCCAGTTGGATGATGGGGCTGTGCCAGTTGGATGATGGGGGCTGTGCCAGTTGGATGATGGGGGCTGTGCCAGCTGGATGATGGGGGCTGTGCCAGCTGGATGATGAGGGCTGTGCCAGCTGGATGATGGGGGCTGTGCCAGTTGGATGATGGGGGCTGTGCCAGATGGATGATGGGGGCTGTGCCAGCTGGATGATGGGGGCTGTGCCAGCTGGATGATGGGGGCTGTGCCAGTTGGATGATGGGGGCTGTGCCAGCTGGATGATGTGGGATGTGCCAGTTGGATGATGGGGCTGTGCCAGTTGGATGATGGGGGCTGTGCCAGTTGGGTGATGGGGGCTGTCCTTGGGCCTGATTTGAATAAATATTATATAGTGGTGGATTCTTGGGGTGGGCTGACACACACACACACACACACACACACACACACAGAGAGAGATGTGGACCAGCCCAGGCATCACCCTGAGGTGAAAAGGAAGTCCTGGTCACCCACACCCCAGCGTATGTGTGTGTGTGTGTATCTATATATATACATATATGTGTATATATATATGTGTATGTGTATGTGTGTGTGTCTGCTCTCATCCATCTGCATGGATACCCTAATTGCCTGGTTTGTTGACCCACAATGAGCAGAGCTGAGCAGGGAGGTGTGTTTGAGTGTGTGTTTGTGTCTGTGTCTGCATGTGTGTGTTTGTGTTTGTGTTTGTGTGTGTCTCTCTGTGTGTGTACAGGTCAGTTGGGGGTGGATATGGAGGTTACAGATATGACTTATAGTGATGTGACACGGGGAGCGAGAGGGAGGAACTCCCTGCCTTGGCTGTCACAGCTCACAGCGACTGACTGTGTTCCTATCACAGACAGCCTATC
The DNA here is from genome assembly GCF_034236695.1 of Oncorhynchus nerka. Classification (NCBI taxonomy): domain Eukaryota; kingdom Metazoa; phylum Chordata; class Actinopteri; order Salmoniformes; family Salmonidae; genus Oncorhynchus; species Oncorhynchus nerka. The sequence goes on from NC_088405.1 coordinate 15,562,985, forward strand.
ACAGACAGCCTAGCCGGCAAGCCTACATCATACCACACCATCAGACAGCCTATCACAGACAGCCTAGCCGGCAAGCCTACATCATACCACACCATCAGACAACCTATCACAGACAGCCTAGCCGGCAAGCCTACATCATACCACACCATCAGACAGCCTATCACAGACAGCCTGGAATCATCACTTCTGTAGATGGTCCACTGTATTCAAAGTGGCCTCTTTTCATGGTCCTTCGAGCTGGACTTCAACCATGGTCTTCTGAGCTGGACTTCAACCATGGTCCTCTGAGCTGGACTTCAACCATGGTCTTCTGAGCTGGACTTCAACCATGGTCTTCTGAGCTGGACTTCAACCATGGTCCTCTGAGCTGGACTTCAACCATGGTCCTCTGAGCTGGACTTCCCCATGGTCCTCTGAGCTGGACTTCAACCATGGTCCTCTGAGCTGGACTTCAACCATGGTCCTCTGAGCTGGACTTCCCCATGGTCCTCTGAGCAGGACTTCAACCATGGTCCTCTGAGCTGGACTTCAACCATGGTCCTCTGAGCTGGACTTCAACCATGGTCCTCTGAGCTGGACTTCAACCATGGTCCTCTGAGCTGGACTTCAACCATGGTTTTCTGAGCTGGACTTCAACCATGGTCCTCTGAGCTGGACTTCAACCATGGTCCTCTGAGCTGGACTTCAACCATGGTTTTCTGAGCTGGACTTCAACCATGCTCCTCTGAGCTGGACTTCAACCATGCTCCTCCGTGCTGGACTTCAACCATGCTCCTCCGTGCTGGACTTCCCCATGGTCCTCCGTGCTGGACTTCAACCATGGTCCTCTGAGCTAGACTTCAACCATGGTCCTCTGAGCTGGACTTCAACCATGGTCCTCTGAGCTGGATTTCAACCATGCTCCTCCGTGCTGGACTTCCCCATGGTCCTCTGAGCTAGACTTCAACCATGGTCCTCTGAGCTGGACTTCAACCATGCTCCTCCGTGCTGGACTTCCCCATGGTCCTCTGAGCTGGACCAGTGTGTTCAAACAATGACACCCCCCACGCACACACACTTTTTCAGTTTCTTAATAGTTTCTCTACACAGCAATAGTAAATGTATTATCTTCCCTGATAAATAATAACCTTTATGTTGAAAACTTTAACCTACACTGGGACATCTTTTGGTCCCATATCTCCTATCATATAGTGAGTTCAGCAGCTCTTCATGACGGTTATCTTTCTAAATAGAACATGAACTGTCTGACTCATGACTTCTGAGTTCATCTCATCTCTCTTGGGTCTGCACTCCAGTACGCACGCATGCACACACACACACATCCTCTCACTCTCTCTCTTTCTCTTTCTCACACTTTCTCTTTCTCTCTCTTTCTCTCACTCTCTCTCTCTCACTCTTTTCTCTCTCTCTCTTTCTCTCTCACACTTTCTCTTTCTTTCTCTCTCTCTCTCTCTCTCTCACACTTTCTCTCTCTCTTTTTCAGAGTATTTTGCTTCCCGTCTCAACATTCTGTTGTTATTCACTGTTTGTTGCTAGTAACTTTCTGCAGAGTACTGTACAATACAGAACGGTAGAGAGATGGTCGGTTGGGCTTTGTCACGGCTCTTGAGTTCTAAGGGTAATGAAGCGCTTAAGTTACAACCAACCACCAATCATCCATGACGAGCGCATCAACGATGGAAGAAAAAAACAGCGAGAGAGACATTTGCGTCCTGTTCACCGCACAAAATAATAATTCTGATATGAAAGCATCCCATTAAACCTGCTGTATTTACAGCCATTATGGGGAAGTTTTAGTTCTGAAGGGGAACGTTTTCTCTCTCTGTAACGGCAGATGTCCTCCTCTTCGTCTGAAGATACATAAATACATAGATACATAAACTGAACACTAAGAACTACAAATAACAATAAATGTGAACATGAACGAAAACCAAACCGAAACAGTCCCGTGTGGTGACAGACACGGAAACAATCACCCACAAACCAACAGTGAAACCCAGGCTACCTAAGTATGATTCTCAATCAGAGACAACTAACGACACCTGCCTCTGATTGAGAACCATACTACGCCGAAACAGAAACCTAAACATAGAAACACAAAACATAGACTGCCCACCCCAACTCACGCCCTGACCATACTAAACAAAGACAAAACATAGACTGCCCACCCCAACTCAGCCCTGACCATACTAAACAAAGACAAAACAACAGAAAATAAAGGTCAGAACGTGACACTTCTCTCTCTCTCTGTAAATTCTGATTTAGTTTGTCTCTGTTTTGTCTGAGGCAAAGATACCTCTCTCCCAAGTAGATACAAATTTGTTGCGTTTTAGTTCAGCACATTATCTTTGCTTGTCAAATTATACAAGACATGAATGTAAGTTAACATCTTATGGTTGAGCTACTTTGCAGCAGGATATTGGTAGACTGAGTGTTTCACTGTAGAAAAGACTGTCCTCAAAGTACATCAAGGCTCACTGCTCATGGCACATTAAAACACTGACATTACATTGATTTAAGTGTGCGGAGACTATTTTCTACAGATTCATCTCTCAGCTACTGTAGCTACTCTGTCAGGAGTGCACTAGATTTCTCCAGAGTCAAATCCTAATCAAATCAAATCAAATTGTGTTTGTCCCCTGTGCCAAATACAACAGGTGTAGACCTTACCGTGAAATGATTACTTACGAGCCCCTTTACGAACCAACAATGCAGTTATAAGAAAAACAAGAGTGAAGAAAAATATTTACTAAATAAACTGAAGTATATACAGGGGGTACCGGTACAGAGTCAATGTGGAGACTATATACAGGGGGTACCGGTACAGAGTCAAGGTGTACAGGTTAGTCTAGGCAATTGAGGTAATATGTACATGTGTAGGTAGGGGTAAACTGACTAATAAACAGTGTGTAGCAGCAGCGTAAAAATAATGGGGGGCAATGCAAATGTCTGGGTAGCCATTTAATTAGCTGTTCAGCAGTCTTATGGCTTGGGGGTAGAAGCTGTTTAGAAGCCTCTTGGACCTAGACTTGGCGCTCCTGTACCACTTTCCATGTGGTAGCAGAGAGAACAGTCTATGACTAGGGTGGCTGGAGTCTTTGACAATTTTTAGGGCCTTCCTCTGACACCGCCTGGTATGGATGTCCTGGATGGCAGGAAGCTTGGCCCCAGTGATGTCCTGGGCCATACGCACTACCCTCTGTAGTGCCTTGCGGTCAGAGGCCGAGCAGTTGTCATACCAAGCGGTGATGTAAGCAGTCAGGATGCTCTCGATGGTGCAGCTGTAGAACCTTTTGAGGATCTGGGGACCCATGCCAAATCTTTTCAGTCTCCTGAGGGGGAAAAGGTTTTGTCGTGCCCTCTTCATGACTGTCTTGGTGTGTTTGGACCATGATAGTTTGTTGGTGATGTGGACACCAAGGAACTTGAAACTCTCGACACGCTCCACTACAGCCCCATAGATGTGAATGGGCTAGTGTTCGGCCCTCCTTTTCCTATAGTCCATGATCATCTCCTTGAGGGAGAGGTTGTGGTCCTGGCACCACACTGCCAGGTCTCTGACCTCGTTCCTACAGGCTGTCTCATCGTTGTCGGTGATCAGGCCTACCACCGTTGTCGTCGGCAAACTTAATGATGGTGCTGGAGTTGTGTTTGGCCACGCAGTCATGAGTGAAGAGGGAGTACAGGAGGGGACTAAGCAGCACCCCTGAGGATCAGTGTGGCAAATGTGTTGTTGCCTACCCTTACCACCTGGGGGCGGCCCGTCAGGAAGTCCAGGATCCAGTTGCAGAGAGAGAGATGTTTAGTCCCAGGGTCTTTAGCTTAGTGATGAGCTTTGTGGGCACTATGGTGTTGAACGCTGAGCTGTCTGAGGGTTTCACTTCCAAGAATCATCAATAAGACATCTACGATTGGAACAGGACAGAATCTAGACTTCCTCCAGATGGTGTAGGAGGAGAGTGACGTTACTGTAGATTGGAACCGGACAGAGTCTAGACTTCCTCCAGATGGTGTAGGAGGAGAGTGACGTTACTGTAGATTGGAACCGGACAGAATCTAGACTTCCTCCAGATGGTGTAGGAGGAGAGTGACGTTACTGTAGATTGGAACCGGACAGAATCTAGACTTCCTCCAGATGGTGTAGGAGGAGAGTGACGTTACTGTAGATTGGAACAGGACAGAATCTAGACTTCCTCCAGATGGTGTAGGAGGAGAGTGACGTTACTGTAGATTGGAACAGGACAGAATCTAGACTTCCTCCAGATGGTGTAGGAGGAGAGTAACGTTACTGTAGATTGGAAAAGTGAGCTTTTCAGCCAGATGTAACTCATCCATGACAACTGCTAGGCTATACTGGGTTTCATCTAGGAGCCTATTTATGTTACACTAACTGTCCAGTGAACATTTTAAAAGTTCATATTCCGTTAACTCCTATCTTTAACAATGTTGTTGACTCATCCTATTCTCGTATTTGTGACCAAAGCATAAATTGGAGGAAATAAAAAAAAAATTTAACCACCTAAAACTTGTATCTCCAACGCACCATTTAAAAAAATGCTTATAGAAGATGATGTGACTGAGGAAGACGAGCTGACCAATCAGCAGTCTACTTTTTAAAAATGTATTTAACCTTTATTTAACTAGGCAAGTCAGTTAAGAACATATTCTTATTTACAAACCCTAAACCAAATCAAAAATACATTACTACTAAAACTCTGGGCTGTTCCTGTTCCTGTCAGTTCCCCTCACAGAAAAGTCTGAGTGGGATCCTTGAGATGTTGCAATGTAAAACTGTTAAGGTCAAGGTTAGGGTTAGGTAAGGGTTATGGTTAAGGTTAGGATAAGGGTTAAGGTTTAAGGTAGGGGCGTCCCAAGGATCCCACTTAGCATCTACCCCCCACTGTCTGTGGCTTCTCTAAATGCCTGAGACATCTATAGTATATGAACCCGTTTCAAGTGAAATACGATCAATTGTCAAGCGCTTTGAGGCAGGGTAGAGATTTCTTCTCCATATCCCTCAGAATACCAGACAAATTACTGAGGTGGGATGGTGCTTCTCTGAAGTCTAGAAATAGATTCCTCTACATTTGTTATTTTCTCTCCTCCTTTCTCTCCTTCCTCCCCTTCTCTTTCTCTCTCCCTCCTGCTTTCCCTCCTCCCTCTCTCTCTGTCTCTTCCCTCTTCCCCCCTTTCCTCCCTCTGCCGCTCTCTCTCTCTCCCTCTCTTCCTCCCTCCCTCTCTTCTCCTCCTCTCTCTTTTTCCATCTCATGTCTGACAGATGACTGGGGATTCTTACTCTTTCTCAAGCCATCCAGTGTGTGTGTGTGTGTGTGTGTGTGTGTGTGTGTGTGTGCGTGCGTGCGTGTGTGCGTGTGTGTGTGGGAAGATTGGAGAAGCAAGAGGTAGATGTGCAAGTAGGCGATAACGGCATTGCGAGTTTCAGGTTACCGTTTATTGTTATTAATCTTTCCCTGGAAGCAGAACTAAGTACATAAACAAGAGAGAGACAACGAATGAGACAGCTGCCTCTGATTGGGAACCATACCAGCCCAACATAGAAATAAAAAAACTAGAGTACCCACCCTAGTCACACCCCGACCTAACCAACTGTCGTGTCTTTGGCTATGCCGGATTAAGTGATATGACATGCTATTCTATAAAATCCTTTCTCCGTAATTAATATTACCTGATTGAGCTAATCATGTAAATGTAATTAACTAGAGAGTCTTTGCACCACAAAATAATATTTATAGAGCTGTTATCTTCCGAATAAACTCTTAAAGACCTAGTAATATTTTACATCAATAGCAGTCAATATTAATCCTCACCTTAATTCAGTCTCATCTGAAAGTTGTAAATTCTTGGTTATCTTCACAAACCCTGGCTAACAAGTTGAATCAGCAATACAAAATTGGGTTTAATTATTGATTTACTAAATACCTAACTAATCACACATAATTACATATACACAGAATGAATTATACCTTGATTACAAATTACGTCATAAAGGACAGCTGGTTACACAAAATAAAAGGGTCCGGGTTTGAGTGAAAGAGCGGGAAGACTGAGGGACAAAGGGAGAAGCTGTGCTATCGTAAATACAGGATCTTATGCATTCTAAATTACCGCCCATTTGGAAAAGGAAAATGTAATAAATATTTACTCTGAGCTGCGCTTCGGTAGGTTGGTGGTAGATGGAAGGCCGTGTTGCCAAACCGAGTCCTTTGTCCTTTGAAGAATGTCTCCGGTGGTCAATTGGATACGTTGTAGTAACGTCATTGTGTGGTAGACGGGATACTCTGTCTGTTCTTTCCTAGCCCGCATTTGCAGCTGCAGTTGCTAACTCGACGGCTAGGAGGTATCACTTCTGTAGTGAATAAGAGTTCAAAGTTCATACCATTCGCAACCAAAGCTCACTCTGAGGTCGGCTTAGTTCTGTAGTTGACATGTTAGTCCTTTTACATTTTCGTCAAGGCTTTATATAGTGGAGCGAGAACGGTGTGTCTGAAACGTTTTATAACCCATGTCTCTTCACAGGGCGAGCCACTAATTAAGCAGAGCCCTAACCTTATGAAAACCCAAATCTCTAATTTGGAGGCTAAAATTACATTTAATCTCTTCACCAATAATTTTAAATTGAACAACAATTCCATGTGACTCCGATAACTACAATGTGCAGACTTTCCACTGTAGAGTTTATGTCATCCTGTCATTGATGAGAATGTCTCAGATGACAACCGAACTGACATCATATTCATTAATTACCACTGCGTATGTTCAATTGGTCGGATTACCAGAATATAGTTTATTTCCCCACCTTCTGATGTTCCCAGAATCTCTATGTTAACCAAGGGGTTTTCAAATGTAACATCAGTAGGGTAGAGAGAGGAAAAAGGGGGGAAGAGGTATTTATGACTGTCATAAACCTATCCCCCCAGGCCAACGTCATGACACAACATAGAGAATAAAAGGCTCTCTATGGTTAGGGCGTGACAGGTAAACTCAAATTGATATGAACAAATTGAGTTGATATGAACAAATTGTTGTTGAACATATTTTAAACTAAATGTATTGTACTTGGTTCAAGATGCAGTATATGCTTGCTGATGATCGCCAATTGAATTTGTTGATGAATAGAACGCATGTAGAGCAAGAGAAAAAAACAAAACTACTAGGTGTCATGTTGGACACAGCTTTATCATGGTCAGAACACATAGATAATATTGTTATTAAGATGGGTAAGGGAATTGCTGTTACAATAATATTTTCAGAGTATGCAACATCTAGCACACTGAATCAGGTGATTCAATCCCTTGTCCTATCACACTTAGAGTACTGTCCAGTTATATGGCCAATCCCTGGTTATCACGCCTGACCTTAGAGAGCCCTTTTATTCTCTATTTTGGTTAGGTCAGGGTGTGACTAGGGTGGGCAATCTATGTTTTCTATTTCTTTGTTGGCTGGGTATGGTTCCCAATCAGAGGCAGCTGTCTATCGTTGTCTCTGATTGGGGATCATACTTAGGCAGCCTTTTCCCACCTGTAGTTTGTGGGATCTTGTTTTGGTACTGTGCTGTTTAGCCCAACTAAACTTTACGTTAGAGTACTGTCTGGTTATATGGTCAATCCCTGGTCCTATCACACTTAAGAGTACTGTCTGGTTATATGGTCAATCCCTGGTCCTATCACACTTAAGAGTACTATTATGTTTGATTGATTGTTTGTACACAAACAACAAGTGTGCGGTTAAGATTGGCAAAAAAACACACATTTCTTCCCACAGGGCCGTGGGGTGAGACAGCGATGCAGCTTAAGCCCCACCCTCTTCAACATTTATGTCAACGAATTGGCGAAGGCACTAGAAAAGTCTGTAGCACCCGGCCTCACCCTACTAGAATCTGAAGTCAAATGTCTACTGTTTGCTGATGATCTGGTGCTTCTGTCACCAACCAAGGAGGACCTACAGCAGCACCTAAATCTGCACAGATTCTGCCAGACCTGGGCCCTGACAGTAATCTCAGTAAGAACAAAATAATGGTGTTCCAAAAAAGGTCCAGTCACCAGGACCACAAATACAAATTCCATCTAGACACCATTGCCCTAGAGCACACAAAAAAACAATGCATAACTTAGCCTAAACATCAGCGCCACAGGTAACTTCCACAAAGCTGTGAACGATCTGAAGGGCAAGAAGGGCATTCTATGCCATCAAAAGGTACATAAAATTCAACATACCAATTAGGATCTGGCTAAAAATACTTGAATCAGTCATAGAGCCCATTGCCCTTTATGGTTCTGAGGTCTGGGTTCCGCTCACCAACCAAGATTTCACAAAATGGGACAAACACCAAATTGAGACTCTGCATGCAGAATTCTGCAAAAATATCCTCCGTGTACAACGTAGAACACCAAATAATGCATGCAGAGCAGAATTAGGCCGATACCCACTAATGATCAAAATCCAGAAAAGAGCCGTTAAATTCTACAACCACAACAAACCTTCCATAACAAAGCCATAACCTACAGAGAGATGAACCTGGAGAAGTCCCCTAAGCAAGCTGGTCCTGGGGCTCTGTTCACAAACACAAACACACCCCACAGAGCCACAGATCTTTGGATTTGTTCACCAAACGCCCTAACAAAAGGAGCTATTTGGACATAAATTATGAACTTTATCGAACAAATCAAACATTTATTGTGGAACTGGGATTCCTGGGAGTACATTCTGATGAAGATCATCAAAGGTAAGTTAATATTTATAATGTTATTTCTGACTTCTGTTGACTGCACAAAAATCTGACACAGCGGTTGCATTAAGGAGAAGTTTATCTAAAGTTCCATGTATAATAGTTGTGTCTTTTATCAATGTTTATTATGAGTATTTCTGTAAATTGATGTGGCTCTCTGCAAAATCACTGCATGTTTTGGAACTACTGAAACTAACACGACAATGTAAAATGAGATTTTTGGATATAAATATGCACTTTATCGAACAAAACATACATGTATTGTGTAACATGAAGTCCTATGAGTGTCATCTGATGAAGCTCATCAAAGGTTAGAGATTCATTTTATCTATAATTCTGCTTTTTGTGATTTTTGTGAAATGGCTGTGTTTTTCTGTGACTTGGTGGTGAACTAACATAATCGTTTGTGGTGCTTTCGCTGTAAAGCCTTTTTGAAATCAGACACTGTGGCTGGATTAACGAGAATTTTATCTTTAAAATTGTATAAAATACTTGTATGCTTGAGGAATTTTAATTATGAGATTTTTGTTGTTTTGAATTTGGCGCCCTGCACTTTCACTGGCTGTTGGCGGGGTGGGACTCTACCGTCCCGAATATCCCAGAGAGGTTTTAATGTTCAATGTATGGTTATTTTGACCCTAGGTTATTGTTGTTCCCATTGACAATTTTGATTCTTATTATTTTCATATTGTAAATATCCAAAGTGAGCTTTGGCAGTCTGTACATTGTTATGTTATGCCAATAAAGCAAATTGAATTGAATTGAATTGAAATGAGTAAAAGGAAGAGAGAGAGAGAAAGACAGAGAGAGTGAGAAAGTGTATCTCAGAGAGAAAGACCAAAAAAGAGAGAGAAAAATAGATAAAATGAGAGAGAGAAAGTGAGAGATAGGGAGAGTTTTAGTAGGTAGTGCTGAGGGAGGTAGTGGGACTGACCTGGTTTCAGTACATGAAGGGAGGAGGAGACACTATGAAGGAGGTGCGGCCGATCAACCGACCCTCTCTCATTTAGACACACATTACAGACAGGCACAGAGGTCTCATTAGACTACAGTAGGTCCCAGGGCTTTATGCAGAGAGAATAACATGTTGTCATTAGACTACAGTAGGTCTCGGGGCTTTATGCAGAGAGAAGAACATGTTGTCATTAGACTACAGTAGGTCTCAGGGCTTTATGCAGAGAGAATAACATGTTGTCATTAGACTACAGTAGGTCCCAGGGCTTTATGCAGAGAGAAGAACATGTTCTCAGACTACAGTAGGTCTCAGGGCTTTATGCAGAGAGAAGAACATGTTGTCATTAGACTACAGTAGGTCCCAGGGCTTTATGCAGAGAGAAGAACATGTTCTCATTAGACTACAGTAGGTCCCAGGGCTTTATGCAGAGAGAATAACATGTTGTCATTAGACTACAGTAGGTCCCAGGGCTTTATGCAGAGAGAATAACATGGTCTCATTAGACTACAGTAGGTCCCAGGGCTTTATGCAGAGAGAAGAACATGTTGTCATTAGACTACAGTAGGTCCCAGGGCTTTATGCAGAGAGAAGAACATGTTGTCATTAGACTACAGTAGGTCTCAGGGCTTTATGCAGAGAGAAGAACATGTTCTCATTAGACTACAGTAGGTCTCAGGGCTTTATGCAGAGAGAAGAACATGTTGTCATTAGACTACAGTAGGTCTCAGGGCTTTATGCAGAGAGAAGAACATGTTCTCAGACTACATTAGGTCCCAGGGCTTTATGCAGAGAGAAGAACATGTTGTCATTAGACTACAGTAGGTCTCAGGGCTTTATGCAGAGAGAAGAACATGTTGTCATTAGACTACAGTAGGTCCCAGGGCTTTATGCAGAGAGAAGAACATGTTGTCATTAGACTACAGTAGGTCTCAGGGCTTTATGCAGAGAGAAGAACATGTTGTCATTAGACTACAGTAGGTCCCAGGGCTTTATGCAAAGAGAAGAACATGTTGTCATTAGACTACAGTAGGTCTCAGGGCTTTATGCAGAGAGAATAACATGTTGTCATTAGACTACAGTAGGTCCCAGGGCTTTATGCAGAGAGAAGAACATGTTCTCAGACTACAGTAGGTCTCAGGGCTTTATGCAGAGAGAAGAACATGTTGTCATTAGACTACAGTAGGTCCCAGGGCTTTATGCAGAGAGAAGAACATGTTGTCATTAGACTACAGTAGGTCTCAGGGCTTTATGCAGAGATGCAGAGAACATGTTGTCATTAGACTACAGTAGGTCCCAGGGCTTTATGCAGAGAGAATAACATGTTGTCATTAGACTACAGTAGGTCCCAGGGCTTTATGCAGAGAGCATGTTCTCAGACTACAGTAGGTCTCAGGGCTTTATGCAGAGAGAAGAACATGTTGTCATTAGACTACAGTAGGTCCCAGGGCTTTATGCAGAGAGAAGAACATGTTCTCATTAGACTACAGTAGGTCCCAGGGCTTTATGCAGAGAGAATAACATGTTGTCATTAGACTACAGTAGGTCCCAGGGCTTTATGCTGAGAGAATAACATGGTCTCATTAGACTACAGTAGGTCCCAGGGCTTTATGCAGAGAGAAGAACATGTTGTCATTAGACTACAGTATGTCCCAGGGCTTTATGCAGAGAGAAGAACATGTTGTCATTAGACTACAGTAGGTCTCAGGGCTTTATGCAGAGAGAAGAACATGTTCTCATTAGACTACAGTAGGTCTCAGGGCTTTATGCAGAGAGAAGAACATGTTGTCAGACTACATTAGGTCCCAGGGCTTTATGCAGAGAGAAGAACATGTTGTCATTAGACTACAGTAGGTCCCAGGGCTTTATGCAGAGAGAAGAACATGTTCTCAGACTACAGTAGGTCTCAGGGCTTTATGCAGAGAGAAGAACATGTTCTCATTAGACTACAGTAGGTCTCAGGGCTTTATGCAGAGAGAAGAACATGTTCTCAGACTACATTAGGTCCCAGGGCTTTATGCAGAGAGAAGAACATGTTGTCATTAGACTACAGTAGGTCTCAGGGCTTTATGCAGAGAGAAGAACATGTTGTTATTAGACTACAGTAGGTCCCAGGGCTTTATGCAGAGAGAAGAACATGTTGGCATTAGACTACAGTAGGTCTCAGGGCTTTATGCAGAGAGAAGAACATGTTGTCATTAGACTACAGTAGGTCTCAGGGCTTTATGCAGAGAGAATAACATGTTGTCATTAGACTACAGTAGGTCCCAGGGCTTTATGCAGAGAGAAGAACATGTTCTCAGACTACAGTAGGTCTCAGGGCTTTATGCAGAGAGAAGAACATGTTGTCATTAGACTACAGTAGGTCCCAGGGCTTTATGCAGAGAGAAGAACATGTTCTCATTAGATTACAGTAGGTCCCAGGGCTTTATGCAGAGAGAATAACATGTTGTCATTAGACTACAGTAGGTCCCAGGGCTTTATGCAGAGAGAATAACATGGTCTCATTAGACTACAGTAGGTCCCAGGGCTTTATGCAGAGAGAAGAACATGTTGTCATTAGACTACAGTAGGTCCCAGGGCTTTATGCAGAGAGAAGAACATGTTGTCATTAGACTACAGTAGGTCTCAGGGCTTTATGCAGAGAGAAGAACATGTTCTCATTAGACTACAGTAGGTCTCAGGGCTTTATGCAGAGAGAAGAACATGTTGTCATTAGACTACAGTAGGTCTCAGGGCTTTATGCAGAGAGAAGAACATGTTCTCAGACTACATTAGGTCCCAGGGCTTTATGCAGAGAGAAGAACATGTTGTCATTAGACTACAGTAGGTCTCAGGGCTTTATGCAGAGAGAAGAACATGTTGTCATTAGACTACAGTAGGTCCCAGGGCTTTATGCAGAGAGAAGAACATGTTGTCATTAGACTACAGTAGGTCTCAGGGCTTTATGCAGAGAGAAGAACATGTTGTCATTAGACTACAGTAGGTCCCAGGGCTTTATGCAGAGAGAAGAACATGTTGTCATTAGACTACAGTAGGTCTCAGGGCTTTATGCAGAGAGAATAACATGTTGTCATTAGACTACAGTAGGTCCCAGGGCTTTATGCAGAGAGAAGAACATGTTCTCAGACTACAGTAGGTCCCAGGGCTTTATGCAGAGAGAATAACATGGTCTCATTAGACTACAGTAGGTCCCAGGAATTTATGCAGAGAGAAGAACATGTTGTCATTAGACTACAGTAGGTCCCAGGGCTTTATGCAGAGAGAAGAACATGTTGTCATTAGACTACAGTAGGTCTCAGGGCTTTATGCAGAGAGAAGAACATGTTCTCATTAGACTACAGTAGGTCTCAGGGCTTTATGCAGAGAGAAGAACATGTTGTCATTAGACTACAGTAGGTCTCAGGGCTTTATGCAGAGAGAAGAACATGTTCTCAGACTACATTAGGTCCCAGGGCTTTATGCAGAGAGAAGAACATGTTGTCATTAGACTACAGTAGGTCTCAGGGCTTTATGCAGAGAGAAGAACATGTTGTCATTAGACTACAGTAGGTCCCAGGGCTTTATGCAGAGAGAAGAACATGTTGTCATTAGACTACAGTAGGTCTCAGGGCTTTATGCAGAGAGAATAACATGTTGTCATTAGACTACAGTAGGTCTCAGGGCTTTATGCAGAGAGAAGAACATGTTGTCATTAGACTACAGTAAGTCTCAGGGCTTTATGCAGAGAGAAGAACATGTTGTCATTAGACTACAGTAGGTCTCAGGGCTTTATGCAGAGAGAATAACATGTTGTCATTAGACTACAGTAGGTCCCAGGGCTTTATGCAGAGAGAAGAACATGTTGTCATTAGACTACAGTAGGTCCCAGGGCTTTATGCAGAGAGAAGAACATGTTGTCATTAGACTACAGTAGGTCCCAGGGCTTTATGCAGAGAGAAGAACATGTTGTCATTAGACTACAGTAGGTCTCAGGGCTTTATGCAGAGAGAAGAACATGTTCTCATTAGACTACAGTAGGTCTCAGGGCTTTATGCAGAGAGAAGAACATGTTCTCAGACTACATTAGGTCCCAGGGCTTTATGCAGAGAGAAGAACATGTTGTCTTAAGGTGAACGCACCAATTTGTAAGTCGCTCTGGATAAGAGCGTCTGCTAAATGACTTAAATGTAAATGTAAATGTTGTCATTAGACTACAGTAGGTCTCAGGGCTTTATGCAGAGAGAAGAACATGTTGTCATTAGACTACAGTAGGTCTCAGGGCTTTATGCAGAGAGAAGAACATGTTGTCATTAGACTACAGTAGGTCTCAGGGCTTTATGCAGAGAGAAGAACATGTTGTCATTAGACTACAGTAGGTCTCAGGGCTTTATGCAGAGAGAATAACATGTTCTCATTAGACTACATTAGGTCCCAGGGCTTTATGCAGAGAGAAGAACATGTTGTCATTAGACTACAGTAGGTCCCAGGGCTTTATGCAGAGAGAAGAACATGTTGTCATTAGACTACAGTAGGTCCCAGGGCTTTATGCAGAGAGAAGAACATGTTGTCATTAGACTACATTAGGTCTCAGGGCTTTATGCAGAGAGAAGAACATGTTCTCATTAGACTACAGTAGGTCTCAGGGCTTTATGCAGAGAGAAGAACATGTTCTCAGACTACATTATGTCCCAGGGCTTTATGCAGAGAGAAGAACATGTTGTCATTAGACTAAAGTAGGTCCCAGGGCTTTATGCAGAGAGAAGAACATGTTGTCATTAGACTACAGTAGGTCAGTTTATGCAGAGGTCATTAGACTAGGGTCTCAGGGCTTTATGCAGAGAGAAGAACATGTTGTCATTAGACTACAGTAGGTCTCAGGGCTTTATGCAGAGAGAAGAACATGTTGTCATTAGACTACAGTAGGTCTCAGGGCTTTATGCAGAGAGAATAACATGTTCTCATTAGACTACATTAGGTCCCAGGGCTTTATGCAGAGAGAAGAACATGTTGTCATTAGACTACAGTCCCAGGGCTTTATGCAGAGAGAAGAACATGTTGTCATTAGACTACAGTAGGTCCCAGGGCTTTATGCAGAGAGAAGAACATGTTGTCATTAGACTACATTAGGTCCCAGGGCTTTATGCAGAGAGAAGAACATGTTCTCATTAGACTACAGTAGGTCCCAGGGCTTTATGCAGGGAGAAGAACATGTTCTCAGACTACAGTAGGTCCCAGGGCTTTATGCAGAGAGAAGAACATGTTCTCATTAGACTACAGTAGGTCCCAGGGCTTTATGCAGAGAGAAGAACATGTTCTCATTAGACTACAGTAGGTCTCAGGGCTTTATGCAGGGAGAAGAACATGTTCTCAGACTACAGTAGGTCCCAGGGCTTTATGCAGAGAGAAGAACATGTTCTCATTAGACTACAGTAGGTCCCAGGGCTTTATGCAGAGAGAAGAACATGTTGTCATTAGACTACAGTAGGTCCCAGGGCTTTATGCAGAGAGAAGAACATGTTGTCATTAGACTACAGTAGGTCCCAGGGCTTTATGCAGAGAGAAGAACATGTTGTCATTAGACTACATTAGGTCCCAGGGCTTTATGCAGAGAGAAGAACATGTTCTCATTAGACTACAGTAGGTCCCAGGGCTTTATGCAGGAGAAGAACATGTTCTCAGACTACAGTAGGTCCCAGGGCTTTATGCAGAGAGAAGAACATGTTCTCATTAGACTACAGTAGGTCCCAGGGCTTTATGCAGAGAGAAGAACATGTTCTCATTAGACTACAGTAGGTCTCAGGGCTTTATGCAGGGAGAAGAACATGTTCTCAGACTACAGTAGGTCCCAGGGCTTTATGCAGAGAATAACATGTTGTCATTAGACTACAGTAGGTCCCAGGGCTTTATGCAGAGAGAAGAACATGTTGTCATTAGACTACAGTAGGTCCCAGGGCTTTATGCAGAGAGAAGAACATGTTGTCATTAGACTACAGTAGGTCCCAGGGCTTTATGCAGAGAGAAGAACATGTTGTCATTAGACTACAGTAGGTCCCAGGGCTTTATGCAGAGAGAATAACATGTTCTCATTAGACTACAGTAGGTCTCAGGGCTATATGCAGAGAGAAGAACATGTTGTCATTAGACTACAGTAGGTTCCAGGGCTTTATGCAGAGAGAAGAACATGTTGCCATTAGACTACAGTAGGTCCCAGGGCTATATGCAGAGAGAAGAACATGTTGTCATTAGACTACAGTAGGTTCCAGGGCTGTATGCAGAGAGAAGAACATGTTGCCATTAGACTACAGTAGGTCCCAGGGCTATATGCAGAGAGAAGAACATGTTGTCATTAGACTACAGTAGGTCTCAGGGCTTTATGCAGAGAGAAGAACATGTTGTCATTAGACTACAGTAGGTCCCAGGGCTATATGCAGAGAGAAGAACATGTTGTCATTAGACTACAGTAGGTCTCAGGGCTTTATGCAGAGAGAATAACATGTTGTCATTAGACTACAGTAGGTCCCAGGGCTTTATGCAGAGAGAAGAACATGTTGTCATTAGACTACAGTAGGTCCCAGGGCTTTATGCAGAGAGAAGAACATGTTGTCATTAGACTACAGTAGGTCCCAGGGCTATATGCAGAGAGAAGAACATGTTGTCATTAGACTACAGTAGGTCTCAGGGCTTTATGCAGAGAGAAGAACATGTTGTCATTAGACTACAGTAGGTCTCAGGGCTGTATGTCTGTAACTGTGATGTGTTGTGACATCATGTGTTATGCTATTCATTGTTTAGGCCTCTACGTCGAAGAGGGAAATAAAACATCTCAATCACACAGAACTGCTGACACAATAGGCCTTTCTGTCTCCCAAGCTGACATGGGTTTACAGCTCTATTTCACATCAGGGTTTCTGCTCTATTTCACATCAGGGTTTCTGCTCTACAGTTCTCCTGTATGTCACATTAGCAGACCAGACACAGAGTCACAGACACAGTCACAGACACAGTCACAGACACGGACTGTAAAAGAGAGTGAGATACAGTAACCCTCACAGACACAGCAACCGTCAGTGGTAATAGGAAGTGGGGAGATCTTATAAGACTGGCTGGGGCCGGAGGACTTCCCACTGGGCACGGACGTCAATTCAACGTCTACTCTACGTTGGTTCAACGTCATTTCATTGAAATGAAGTGGATACAACGTTGATTCAACGAGTGTGTGCCCAGTGGCTCTTTGCAATCTGAACTGCATGTAACATAGAGGTAGTTTTGAAAGTGGGGAGTTGCCATGGCAACGTGATGCTGTGTAGACCAGAGTACTCTCAGCCAACAGCTACCGCTGTGAACCTTCTGCTGTTACTTTCTATCTGACAAGAGAGAAATATAACAGACAGCAACCACAACATTACAATATAAGGGTGAAGGAAACTGCAACATTAAGTGTCTTAATAGAGTGTTGGGCCACCAAGAGTCAGAACAGACAGAATGAGACTTTTCATAGATTCTACAAGTGTCTGGAACTCTATTGGAGGGATGCGACAACATTCTTCCACCAGAAATTCCATCATTTGGTGTTTTGTTGAAGTTGGTGGGAAACACTGTCTCAGGTGCCGCTCCAGAATCTCCCATAAGTGTTCAATTGGGTTGAGGTCTGGTAACAGACAGCAATGACATAGTTTTCATGCTCATCAAACCCTTCAGTAACCCCTTGTGCCCTGTGGATGGAGGCAATATCATCCTATGGGGGCATAGCCATGGTAGACAAAAGAATGGCCTGCCCAGCATTTTTATACATGACCCTAAGCATGATGGGATGTTAATTGCTTAATTAACTCAGGAACCACACCTGTGTGGAAGCACCTTCATTCAATATACTTTGTATCCCCTCATTTACTCCGGTGTTTATTTAGTCAGTTACCTGTACATCCACTGGGGAATAAAGAAGCTGTTCATCTCTGTCTGTCCCTGTGTCCCAATTATCTGTCATTTCTCCCAAACTGTTGCACTCCTGCCCACACATTTGAAAACATTGGATTGATGTAAACATGTGCTAGAGGCAGTTTTCACACACCATATTTCTTATACCAGTCTTATAGAAAGAATACAATTGTGCCTTGAATTAGTCCTTTTGGAAGTTTTTCTTTGTAAGCCCTTATCAGAACCAGACCCATAGTTCTTTTACCACCTTCCCTATCTAATCCATGAAGGGATGTGACCAAGTACACATTTCGGGAAAGAGAACAGCGGATGACTGTCTTCTCCCATGAAGGTTACATTTAGTCCCCAATCTAAAGCAGCAGCACATCTCTGTCCTGTAACACCTGGGAGCCAACAGACACCTGGACCTCAACACCTTGTCAGTAACTGAACACGCACACACACACACACACATGCACGCATAATCATGGCACAGTTTCTGAATAATATATGGGACATTTTAAACACATCACATTACTTTCACGCAACCATGAGTTTTGCATAAGGAAGGTAAACTGTATATGGGTTGGATAAGTTGCTTACTTTGTTTGGAAGTGACATCTGAGTCTAATTGGTAGACTATAACACACACACACATCTACAGACGCATCCCCACACACACACATCTACAGACGCATCCCCACACACACATCTACAGACGCATCCCCACACACACATACACCCACACACTTTTGGAAAGAACCTGGATTTACCCCTTACAGAGACCTACATTATTTATCAACTTAGTAGACACTCCTTTCTGTATCTGGGGCAATTTACAGTTTCATATTTTCATCCTTGAGACATTTAGCATCGGATAGGATCAGGACTTTGCAGAGATGCATAGTTACAACAATGGAATAATTACTTAATATAGATACCTGATCCAAACAAAACCAATCCTCTTTCTATTTGGAAGTTAACTGTAAAAGTATGAAACTTGGGAAAATTCCCAGGAAAGAGTAACAGTGGGTACATTATTTTTTACATTACATTTAAGTCATTTAGCAGACGCTCTTATCCAGAGCGACTTACAAATTGGTGCATTCACCTTATGACCTCCAGTGGAACAGTAGTGCATCTAAATCTTTTCAGGGGGAGGGGGGGTGAGAGGGATTACTTTATCCTATCCTAGGTATTCCTTAAAGAGGTGGGGTTTCAGGTGTCTCCGGAAGGTGGTGATTGACTCAAGTTTAATACGTAATGAGTGACAATAACAGAACAACCATCCATATCCGAGTAGAACAATTGTCCAAACCTGTAAACCTGGTCTGACTCATAGAGCGCATTAGCTAACTGGTTCATATCATTTATATATAGCACATTAGCTAACTGGTTCATATCATTTATATATAGCACATTAGCTAACTGGTTCATATCATTTATATATAGCACATTAGCTAACTGGTTCATATCATTTATATATAGAGCATTAGCTAACTGGTTCATATCATTTATATATAGCACATTAGCTAACTGGTTCATATCATTTATATATAGAGCATTAGCTAACTGGTTCATATCATTTATATATAGCACATTAGCTAACTGGTTCATATCATTTATATATAGCACATTAACTAACTGGTTCATATCATTTATATATAGAGCATTAGCTAACTGGTTCATATCATTTATATATAGAGCATTAGCTAACTGGTTCATATCATTTATATATAGAGCATTAGCTAACTGGTTCATATCATTTATATATAGAGCATTAGCTAACTGGTTCATATGATTTATTTATAGAGCATTAGCTAACTGGTTCATATCACTCATATATAGAGCATTAGCTAACTGGTTCATATCACTCATATAGCTAACTGGTTCATATCACTCATATATAGAGCATTAACTGGTTCATATCACTCATATATAGAGCATTAGCTAACTGGTTCATATCACTCATATATAGAGCATTAGCTAACTGGTTCATATCACTCATATATAGAGCATTAGCTAACTGGTTGATATCACTCATATATAGAGCATTAGCTAACTGGTTCATATTACTCATATATAGAGCATTAGCTAACTGGTTCATATCACTCATATATAGAGCATTAGCTAACTGGTTCATATCACTCATATATAGAGCATTAGCTAACTGGTTGATATCACTCATATATAGAGCATTAGCTAACTGGTTCATATCACTCATATATAGAGCATTAGCTAACTGGTTGATATCACTCATATATAGAGCATTAGCTAACTGGTTCATATCATTTATATATAGAGCATTAGCTAACTGGTTCATACCACTCATATATAGAGCATTAGCTAACTGGTTCATATCACTCATATATAGAGCATTAGCTAACTGGTTCATATCACTCTGGTTCATATATAGAGCATTAGCTAACTGGTTCATATCACTCATATATAGAGCATTAGCTAACTGGTTCATATCACTCATATATAGAGCATTAGCTAACTGGTTCATATTACTCATATATAGAGCATTAGCTAACTGGTTCATATCACTCATATATAGAGCATTAGCTAACTGGTTCATATCACTTTATTAGCTAACTGGTTGATATCACTCATATATAGAGCATTAGCTAACTGGTTCATATCACTCATATATAGAGCATTAGCTAACTGGTTGATATCACTCATATATAGAGCATTAGCTAACTGGTTCATATCATTTATATATAGAGCATTAGCTAACTGGTTCATACCACTCATATATAGAGCATTAGCTAACTGGTTCATATCACTCATATATAGAGCATTAGCTAACTGGTTACCACTATATAGAGCATTAGCTAACTGGTTCATATCACTCATATATAGAGCATTAGCTAACTGGTTCATACCACTCATATATAGAGCATTAGCTAACTGGTTCATATCATTTATATATAGAGCATTAGCTAACTGGTTCATACCACTCATATATAGAGCATTAGCTAACTGGTTCATATCATTTATATATAGAGCATTAGCTAACTGGTTCATACCACTCATATATAGAGCATTAGCTAACTGGTTCATATCACTCATATATAGAGCATTAGCTAACTGGTTCATATCACTCATATATAGAGCATTAGCTAACTGGTTCATATCACTCATATATAGAGCATTAGCTAACTGGTTCATATCACTCATATATAGAGCATTAGCTAACTGGTTCATATCACTCATATATAGAGCATTAGCTAACTGGTTCATATCACTCATATATAGAGCATTAGCTAACTGGTTCATATCACTCATATATAGAGCATTAGCTAACTGGTTCATATCACTCATATATAGAGCATTAGCTAACTGGTTCATATCACTCATATATAGAGCATTAGCTAACTGGTTCATATCACTCATATATAGAGCATTAGCTAACTGGTTCATATCACTCATATATAGAGCATTAGCTAACTGGTTCATATCACTCATATATAGAGCATTAGCTAACTGGTTCATATCACTCATATATAGAGCATTAGCTAACTGGTTCATATCATTTATATATAGAGCATTAGCTAACTGGTTCATATCACTCATATATAGAGCATTAGCTAACTGGTTCATATCACTCATATATAGAGCATTAGCTAACTGGTTCATATCACTCATATATAGAGCATTAGCTAACTGGTTCATATCACTCATATATAGAGCATTAGCTAACTGGTTCATATCACTCATATATAGAGCATTAGCTAACTGGTTCATATCACGCATACAGTGGCAAGAAAAAGTATGTGAACATTTTGGAATTACCTAGATTTCTGCATAAATTTGACATCAAATTTGATCTGATCTTAATCTAAGTCACAACACAGTGTGCTTAAACTAATAACATACAAATTATTGCATTTTCTTGTCTATATTGAATACATAATTTAAACATTCACAGTGTAGGTTGGAGTATGTGAACCCCAAGGCTAATGACTTCTCCAAAGCTAATTGGAGTCAGGAGTCAACTAACCTGGAGTCCAATCAATGAGACGAGATTGGAGATTTTGGGTTAGAGCTGCCCTGACCTATAAAAAAAAATCACAAAATTTGAGTTTGCTGTTCACAATAACTTTTGCCTGATGTGAACCATGCCTCGAACAAAAGAGATCTCAGAAGACCTAAGACTAAGAATTGTTGCCTAGCATAAAGCTGGAAAGGGTTACAAAAGTATCTCTAAAAGTCAGTCTGCGGTAAGACAAATTATCTATAAATGGAGAAATTTCAACACTGTTGCTACTCTCCCTAAAAGTGGCTGTCCTACAACGATGACTGCAAGAGCACAGTGCAGAATACTCAATGAGGTTAAGAAGAATCCTAGAGTGTCAGCTAAAGACTTGCAGAAATCTCTGAAAGATGCTAACATCTCTGTTGACGAGTCTACGATACGTAAAACACTAAACAAGAATGGTGTTGGAAGATGGAAGAATCCACTGCTGTCCAAAAACAACATTGCTGCACGTCTGAAGTTTGTAAAAGTGCACCTGGATGTTCCACAGCGCTACTGTCAAAATATTCTGTGGACAGATGAAACTAAAGTTGTGTTGTTTGGAAGGAACACACAATACTATGGGTGGAGAAAAAAAGGCACAGCACACCAACATCAAAACCTCATCCTAACTGTAAAGTATGGTGGAGGGATCCTCATGGTTTGTGGTTGCTTTGCTGCCTCAGGGCCTGGACAGCTTGCTATCACCGACGGAAAAATGAATTCCCAAGTTTATCAAGACATTTTGTAGGAGAATGTAAGGCTATCTGTCTGCCAACAGAAGTTAGGTGAGGCAACAGGACAACAACCCAAAAGACAGAAGTAAATCAACAACAGAATGTCTTGAACAGAACAGAACTGACCTAAACCCGACTGAGATCCTGTGGCATGACCTCAAGAGAGCTGTTCACACCAGACATCAGAAGAATATTGTGGAACTGGAACAGTTTGTAAAGAGGAATGGTCCAAAATTCCTCCTGACCGTTGTGCAGGTCTGATCCACAACTACAGAAAATGTTTGGTTGAGGTTATTGCTGCCAAGAGAGGTCAACTGTTAAGGGAATTTTTATCAATGATGACTAATTATGTATACATTTCAATCAGGACTGACTAATCAGAATACTATTATGTTACTGTATATGTACTAATCAGAATACTATTATGTTGCTGTATATGTATGGGTTTTAATTCTTGATCCCAGTACTAAATATAATGTGTGTGAATGAATCAAGGATTAGAACAATGACGGTCTGTTCCTGGGTAGGAATGAATGAACGATATCTTCAGACTGGCTAGAATGCTTATCTACACCGGAAAACCTTGGCTCAGTCGTAAATTATATTAAATTGGTAGTGAGACGGATGTGGGAAGGCTTGAGATACTGCCTTTGTACTGGAACGGAGATGGCACGGGTTGGTGTTGGAACTAATGACGTCATTTTCAGTTTATAACCTGTGGTAAACTGTATCGTATTCAGTACTCTCGTGAATAAACTCTGCTGGTTGACTTTAAGACTGGGCTCTGTCCATTATTTTAGAATAAGGGTCTTACAAATCCTTATGAATTGACAGAGTGTTTAATTTTAATTGGGTATTAAAACATAGAGCAACTTAATTCCTTTAACATCAACTAGTTATGATATCTAAGGGTTCACATACTTTTTCAACCCTGCACTGTGAATGTTTACACGGTGTGTTCAATAAAGACATGAAACATTATCATTGTTTGTGTGTTATTAGTTTAAGCAGACTGTGTTTGTCTATTGTTGTGACTTAGATGAAGATCAGATAAAATTTCAAATCAAATCAAATTTTATTGGTCACATTTACATTTACATTTAAGTCATTTAGCAGACGCTCTTATCCAGAGCGACTTACAAATTGGGTCACATACACATGGTTAGCAGATGTTAATGCGAGTGTAGTGAAATGCTTGGGCTTCTAGTTCCGACAGTGCAGTAATATCTAACAAATAATCTAACAATTCCCAACAACTACCTAATACACACAAATCTAAAGAGGCGAATGAGAATATGTACATATAAGTATATGGATGAGCGATGGCCGAGTGCAATAGATGGTATAAAATACAGTATATACATGTGATATGAGTAAAGTAAGATATGTAAACATTATTAAAGTGGCATTGTTTAAAGTGACATTGTTTAAAGTGACTAGTGATCCATTTATTAATGTGTCCAGTGATTGGGTCTCAATGTAGGCAGCAGCCTCTCTGAGTTAGTGGTGGCTGTTTAACAGTCTGAACAGGCCTTGAGATAGAAGCTGTTTCTCAGTCTCTCGGTCCCAGCTTTGACGCACCTGTACTGACCTCGCCTTCTGGATGATAGTGGGGTGAACAGGCAGTGGCTCGGTTGGTTGTTGTCCTTGATGATCTTTTTGGCCTTCCTGTGACATTGGGTGGTGTAGGTGTCCTGGAGGGCAGGTAGTTTGCCCCCGGTGATGCGTTGTGCAATTTTATGACCAATTTATGCAGAAATCCAGGTAATTCTAAAGGGTTCACATACTTTTCCTTCCCACTGTATATACTGTATTAGATCCCACAGGTTCATATCAATCATATATACTGTATTAGATCCCACAGGTTCATATCAATCATATATACTGTATTAGATCCCACAGGTTCATATCAATCATATATACTGTATTAGATCCCACAGGTTCATATCAATCATATATACTGTATTGGCTAAGTGGTTCATACACTCTTAGAAAAAAAGGTGCTATCTAGAACCTACAAGGGTTATTTTGCTGTCCCCATAGTATAACCCTTTGAAGAACCCTTTTTGGTTCCAGGTAGAACCCTTTTGGTTCCAGGTAGCACCCTTTTGGTTCCAGGTAGAACCCGTTTGGTTCCAGGTAGCACCCTTTCCCCAGAGGGTTCTACATGAAACCCCAAAGAGTTCTATCTGGAAGCAAAAAGGGTTCTTCAAAGGGTTATCCTATGGGGACAGCCAAGAACCCTTTTGGAACCCTTTTTTCTAAGAGTGTACAGCACTGACTGTAATCCAGCCATGGCTTTGAGATGTCTGCCTAGTATTGCCTTTGGGTTTAGGCCCACCCCTGCAGAACTGAAGAGAGAACTGAGAGAAGGAATGTTATTTGGGGCTTACCCTGAGCCAACCTAGCTTTCCCCACTACACACTGGAGATTCAAAGCACCTTAAAGGGATAGTTCACCTAATTACAAAATGACATATTGGTTTCTTTACCCAGAAAGCAGTCTATGGACAAGGATGGAATGCTGTCTTACTTTATCAATTGACTGCTTACAGGGTTAGGAAACCAAAATGTAATTTTGTAATTTGTGTGAACCATCAACGTTGACGGAGACTGTAGAAAATTGCTGGGTAATGATATTGTGGCTTACTCTTGAGTTCTCACTCCCCACAGAACACGTCCCCACTCTAGATGTAATACCTTTCTGTATCATGCTGCTTCTCTAGTCATTACACAGGAAATGTAAATTACATCATAGCCATCACGAAAGGCATTTGTTGCTCACACTCAATCTCCTCGACACTCATTTGATATTGATTGGATTTCTATAGCCTTTCCTACAACCTCTGGACTGTGTATTATTCTGTAGTATCTTTCATTATTTATCATCCACACCTCTTGTTCTAATAGATAGAAAACCTCATATTCTCTAGACTTTTACTTCACTTTGTTGTTTTCCCCCCAACAGTTTTCTAATCATAGACCAATCTAATCATAATCCCTGAAACAGCCGAACATCAAGCCGCATTTAACACTGCGCAAAAATCTATTATTTAGCCAGAATTCTCAGACTGTGTTCTCTGAATCACAGAATGGCTGTGTGTGTGTGTGTGTGTGTGTGTGTGTGTGTGTGTGTGTGTGTGTCACATTGGGAGAGGTAAACACACGGCTTTAGAATTACTGGATGTGCCTTTTAAAAATGAACAGCCTTTATGTACACTACATCTTCTCTGGAACACTGAAACATACCCACTGATACGTTGAACAGCCTTTATGTACACTACATCTTCTCTGGAACACTGAAACACACCACTGATACGTTGAACAGCCTTTATGTACACTACATCTTCTCTGGAACACTGAAACATACCCACTGGTATGTTGAACAGCCTTTATGTACACTACATCTTCTCTGGAACACTGAAACATACCCACTGGTATGTTGAACAGCCTTTATGTACACTACATCTTCTCTGGAACACTGAAACATACCCACTGATACATTGAACAGCCTTTATGTACACTACAGGGGCCCATAGGGGCCCACTACAGACCCATAGACACTACAGGGGCCCATAGACACTACAGGGGCCCATAGACACTACAGACCCATAGGCACCAGCAGGCGAATAAGTCAGACTGCTCTATCAAATCATAGACTTAATTATAACATAATAACACACAGAAATACGAGCTTTTGGTCATTAATATGGCCGAATCCGAAACTATCATCTCGAAAACAAAACGTTTATTATTTCAGTGAAATACGGAACCGTTCACTATTTTATCTAACGGGTGGCATCCATCAGTCTAAATATTCCTGTTACATTTTACAACCTTAAATGTTATGTCATAATTACGTAAGATTATGGCAAATTAGTTCGCAATGAGCCAGGCTGCCCAAACTGTTGCATATACCCTGACTCTGCGTGCAATGAACGCAAGAGAAGTGACACAATTTCACCTGGTTAATATTTCCTGCTAACCTGGATGTCGTTTAGCTAAATATGCAGGTTAAAAAATATATACTTCTGTGTATTGATTTTAAGAAAGGCATTGGTGTTTATGATTAGGTACAGTCGTGCAACGATTATGCTTTTTTCGCACATGCGCTTTTGTTAAATCATCCCCCTGCGATTATATGCAACGCAGGACACACTAGATAAACTAGTAATATCATCAACCATGTGTAGTTAACTAGTGATTATGATTGATTGATTGTTTTTTATAAGATAAGTTTAATGCTAGCTAGCAACTTACCTTGGCTTAAGGCATCCGCGTAACAGGCAGTCTCCTCGTGGGGTGCAATGAGAGGCAGGTGGTTAGCGCTTTGGACTAGTTAACCGGCAGGGTAGCCTAGTGGTTAGAGCGTTGGACTAGTAACCGGAAGGTTGCAAGTTCAAACCCCTGAGCTGACAAGGTACAAATCTGTCGTTCTGCCCCTGAACAGGCAGTTAACCTACTGTTCCTAGGCCGTCATCGAAAATAAGAATGTGTTCTTAACTGACTTGCCTAGTTAAATAAAGGTAAAATAAATCAATAAAATAAATCGGCCAAATTGGTGTCCAAAAATACAGATTTCCAATTGTTATGAAAACTTGAAATCGGCCTCTACTACAGACCCATAGACACTACAGGCCCATAGACACTACAGACCCATAGACACATAGACACTACAGGCCCATAGACACTACAGACACATAGACACTACAGGGCCCATAGACACTACAGACACATAGACACTACAGGCCCATAGACACTACAGGCCCATAGACACTACAGGCCCATAGACACTACAGGCCCATAGACCCAGTGACACTACAGGCCCATAGACACTACAGACACATAGACACTACAGGGGCCCATAGACACTACAGACACATAGACACTACAGGCCCATAGACACTACAGGCCCATAGACACTACAGACCCATAGACACATAGACACTACAGGGGCCCAGACCCATAGACACATAGACACTACAGGCCCATAGACACTACAGACCCAGTGGCCCATAGACACTACAGACACATAGACACTACAGGGGCCCATAGACACTACAGACCCATAACACACCCAGACACTATAGACACTACAGGCCCATAAACACTACAGACACCATAGACACTACAGTGACCTACAGGCCTACAGTGACCTACAGGCCCATAGACACTACAGACCCATAGACACTACAGGGGCCCATAGACACTACAGGCCCATAGACACTACAGACACATAGACACTACAGGCCCATAGACACTACAGGCCCATAGACACTACATACCCATAGACACATAGACACTACAGACCCATAGACACTACAGGGGCCCATAGACACTACAGGGGCCCATAGACACTACAGGGGCCCATAGACACTACAGTGACCCATAGACACTACAGGCCCATAGACACTACATGGGCCCATAGACACTACAGTGACTCATAGACACAACAGACCCATAGACACTACAGGGGCCCATAGACACTACAGACCCAGACCCAGGGCCCATAGACACTACAGGGGCCCATAGACACTACAGACCCATAGACACTACAGGCCCATAGACACTATAGACACTACAGTGACCTACAGGCCCATAGACACTACAGACCCATAGACACTACAGGGGCCCATAGACACTACAGGGGCCCATAGACACTACAGACACATAGACACTACAGGCCCATAGACACTACAGACCCATAGACACTACAGTGACCTACAGGCCCATAGACACTACAGGCCCATAGACACTACAGACCCATAGACACTACAGGGGCCCATAGACACTACAGGCCCATAGACACTACAGACACATAGACACTACAGGCCCATAGACACTACAGGCCCATAGACACTACATACCCATAGACACTACAGACCCATAGACACATAGACACTACAGACCCATAGACACTACAGGGGCCCATAGACACTACAGTGACCCATAGACACTACAGGCCCATAGACACTACATGGGCCCATAGACACTACAGTGACTCATAGACACAACAGACCCATAGACACTACAGGGGCCCATAGACACTACAGACCCATAGACACTACAGGGGCCCATAGACACTACAGGCCCATAGACACTACAGACCCATAGACACTACAGACCCATAGACACTACAGGCCCATAGACACTATAGACACTACAGTGACCTACAGGCCCATAGACACTACAGACCCATAGACACTACAGGGGCCCATAGACACTACAGGGGCCCATAGACACTACAGACACATAGACACTACAGACCCATAGACACTACAGTGACCTACAGGCCCATAGACACTACAGGCCCATAGACACTACAGACCCATAGACACTACAGACCCATAGACACTACAGGGGCCCATAGACACTACAGGCCCATAGACACTACAGACACATAGACACTACAGGCCCATAGACACTACAGGCCCATAGACACTACATACCCATAGACACTACAGACCCATAGACACATAGACACTACAGGCCCATAGACACTACAGTGACCCATAGACACTACAGGCCCATAGACACTACATGGGCCCATAGACACTACAGTGACTCATAGACACAACAGACCCATAGACACTACAGACGCCCATAGACACTACAGACCCATAGACACTACAGGGGCCCATAGACACTACAGGCCCATAGACACTACAGACCCATAGACACTACAGACCCATAGACACATAGACACTACAGACCCATAGACACTACAGGGCCCATAGACACTACAGTGACCCATAGACACTACAGGCCCATAGACACTACATGGGCCCAGACACTACAGTGACTCATAGACACAACAGACCCATAGACACTACAGGGGCCCATAGACACTACAGACCCATAGACACTACAGGGGCCCATAGACACTACAGGCCCATAGACACTACAGACCCATAGACACTACAGACCCATAGACACTACAGGCCCATAGACACTACAGTGACCCATAGACACTACAGGCCCATAGACACTACAGGCCCATAGACACTACAGGCCCATAGACACTACAGTGACCTACAGACACATAGACACTACAGGCCCATAGACACTACAGACCCATAGACACTACAGTGACCTACAGGCCCATAGACACTACAGGCCCATAGACACTACAGACCCATAGACACTACAGGGGCCCATAGACACTACAGGCCCATAGACACTACAGACACATAGACACTACAGGCCCATAGACACTACAGACACATAGACACTACAGACACATAGACACTACAGTGACCTACAGACCCATAGACACTACAGACACATAGACACTACAGACACATAGACACTACAGGCCCATAGACACTATAGACACTACAGTGACCTACAGGCCCATAGACACTACAGACCCATAGACACATAGACACTACAGACCCATAGACACTACAGGGGCCCATAGACACTACAGGGGCCCATAGACACTACAGACCCATAGACACTACAGGCCCATAGACACTACAGACCCATAGACACTACAGTGACCTACAGGCCCATAGACACTACAGACCCATAGACACTACAGGGGCCCATAGACACTACAGGCCCATAGACACTACAGACCCATAGACACTACAGGCCCATAGACACTACAGGCCCATAGACACTACATACCCATAGACACATAGACACTACAGGCCCATAGACACTACAGACCCATAGACACTACAGGGGCCCATAGACACTACAGTGACTCATAGACACAACAGACCCATAGACACTACAGGGCCCATAGACACCAGACCCATAGACACTACAGACCCATAGACACAGACACTACCCATAGACACTACAGACCCATAGACACTACAGACCCATAGACACTACAGACCCATAGACACTACAGGCCCATAGACACTACAGACCATAGACACTACATAGACACTACAGTGACCCATAGACACTACAGGACACTACAGGCCCATAGACACTACAGTGACCTACAGACACATAGACACTACAGGCCCATAGACACTACAGACCCATAGACACTACAGACACATAGACACTACAGGCCCATAGACACTACAGACACATAGACACTACAGGCCCATAGACACTACAGACACATAGACACTACAGACACATAGACACTACAGACACATAGACACTACAGTGACCTAAAGACCCATAGACACTACAGACACATAGACACTACAGACACATAGACACTACAGGCCCATAGACACTATAGACACTACAGTGACCTACAGGCCCATAGACACTACAGACCCATAGACACATAGACACTACAGACCCATAGACACTACAGGGGCCCATAGACACTACAGGGGACACTACACCCATAGACACTACAGGCCCATAGACACTACAGGCCCATAGACACTACAGGCCCATAGACACTACAGTGACCTACAGGCCCATAGACACTACAGACCCATAGACACTACAGGGGCCCATAGACACTACAGGCCCATAGACACTACAGGCCCATAGACACTACATACCCACAGACATAGACACTACAGACCCATAGACACTACAGACCCATAGACACTACAGGGGCCCATAGACACTACAGGCCCATAGACACTACAGACCCATAGACACTACAGACCCATAGACACTACAGACCCATAGACACTACAGACCCATAGACACTACAGACCCATAGACACTACAGACCCATAGACACTACAGGCCCATAGACACTACAGGCCCATAGACACTACAGGCCCATAGACACTACAGTGACCTACAGACACATAGACACTACAGGCCCATAGACACTACAGACCCATAGACACTACAGACACATAGACACTACAGGCCCATAGACACTACAGACACATAGACACTACAGGCCCATAGACACTACAGACACATAGACACTACAGACACATATACACTACAGTGACCTACAGACCCATAGACACTACAGACACATAGACACTACAGACACATAGACACTACAGTGACCTACAGACCCATAGACACTACAGACACATAGACACTACAGACCCATAGACACTACAGCCCCATAGACACTACAGCCCCATAGACACTACAGCCCCATAGACACTACAGCCCCATAGACACTACAGACACATAGACACTACAGACACATAGACACTACAGGCACATAGACACTACAGACCCATAGACACTACAGCCCCATAGACACTACAGACCCATAGACACTACAGACACATATACACTACAGGCCCATAGACACTACAGGCCCATAGACACTACAGGCCCATAGACACTACAGACCCATAGACACTACAGACCCATAGACACTACAGACACATAGACACTATAGACACTACAGACCCATAGACACTACAGGCCCATAGACACTACAGACACATAGACACTACAGACACATAGACACTACAGTGACCTACAGACCCATAGACACTACAGACACATAGACACTACAGGCCCATAGACACTACAGGCCCATAGACACTACAGGCCCATAGACACTGCAGGCCCATAGACACTGCAGGCCCATAGACACTACAGGCCCATAGACACTACAGGCCCATAGACACTACAGGCCCATAAACACTACAGGCCCATAGACACTACAGGCCCATAGACACTACAGACACATAGACACTACAGACACATAGACACTACAGACACATAGACACTACAGGCCCATAGACACTATAGACACTACAGTGACCTACAGGCCCATAGACACTATAGACACATAGACACTACAGGGGCCCATAGACACTGGGCCCATAGACACTACAGACCCATAGACACTACAGGCCCATAGACAGGCCCATAGACACTACAGTGACCTACAGGCCCATAGACACTACAGACCCATAGACACTACAGGGGCCCATAGACACTACAGGCCCATAGACACTACAGACACATAGACACTACAGGCCCATAGACACTACAGGCCCATAGACACTACATACCCATAGACACTACAGACCCATAGACACATAGACACTACAGACCCATAGACACTACAGGGGCCCATAGACACTACAGTGACCCATAGACACTACAGGCCCATAGACACTACATGGGCCCATAGACACTACAGTGACTCATAGACACAACAGACCCATAGACACTACAGACCCATAGACACTACAGACCCATAGACACATAGACACTACAGGCCCATAGACACTACAGGCCCATAGACACTACAGTGACCCATAGACACTACAGGCCCATAGACACTACAGGCCCATAGACACTACATGGGCCCATAGACACTACAGTGACTCATAGACACAACAGACCCATAGACACTACAGGGGCCCATAGACACTACAGACCCATAGACACTACAGACCCATAGACACATAGACACTACAGGCCCATAGACACTACAGGCCCATAGACACTACAGGCCCATAGACACTACAGGCCCATAGACACTACAGGCCCATAGACACTACAGACCCATAGACACTACAGACCCATAGACACTACAGGCCCATAGACACTACAGTGACCCATAGACACTACAGTGACCCATAGACACTACAGGCCCATAGACACTACAGGCCCATAGACACTACAGTGACCTACAGACACATATACACTACAGGCCCATAGACACTACAGACCCATAGACACTACAGACACATAGACACTACAGGCCCATAGACACTACAGACACATAGACACTACAGGCCCATAGACACTACAGACACATAGACACTACAGACACATAGACACTACAGACACATAGACACTACAGTGACCTAAAGACCCATAGACACTACAGACACATAGACACTACAGACACATAGACACTACAGGCCCATAGACACTATAGACACTACAGTGACCTACAGGCCCATAGACACTACAGACCCATAGACACATAGACACTACAGACCCATAGACACTACAGGGGCCCATAGACACTACAGGGGCCCATAGACACTACAGACCCATAGACACTACAGGCCCATAGACACTACAGACCCATAGACACTACAGTGACCTACAGGCCCATAGACACTACAGACCCATAGACACTACAGGGGCCCATAGACACTACAGGCCCATAGACACTACAGGCCCATAGACACTACAGGCCCATAGACACTACAGGCCCATAGACACTACATACCCATAGACACTACAGACCCATAGACACTACAGACCCATAGACACATAGACACTACAGGCCCATAGACACTACAGACCCATAGACACTACAGGGGCCCATAGACACTACAGGAACATAGACACTACAGACCCATAGACACTACAGACCCATAGACACTACAGACACATAGACACTACAGACCCATAGACACTACAGACCCATAGACACTACAGTGACCCATAGACACTACAGGCCCATAGACACTACAGGCCCATAGACACTACAGGCCCATAGTCACTACAGTGACCTACAGACACATAGACACTACAGGCCCATAGACACTACAGACCCATAGACACTACAGACACATAGACACTACAGGCCCATAGACACTACAGACACATAGACACTACAGACACATAGACACTACAGACACATAGACACTACAGTGACCTACAGACCCATAGACACTACAGACACATAGACACTACAGACACATAGACACTACAGTGACCTACAGACCCATAGACACTACAGACACATAGACACTACAGACCCATAGACACTACAGACCCATAGACACTACAGCCCCATAGACACTACAGCCACATAGACACTACAGGCACATAGACACTACAGACCCATAGACACTACAGCCCCATAGACACTACAGCCCCATAGACACTACAGACCCATAGACACTACAGACACATAGACACTACAGGCCCATAGACACTACAGACCCATAGACACTACAGACACATAGACACTACAGACCCATAGACACTACAGGCCCATAGACACTACAGTGACCTACAGACACATAGACACTACAGGCCCATAGACACTACAGACCCATAGACACTACAGGCCCATAGACACTACAGGCCCATAGACACTACAGGCCCATAGACACTGCAGGCCCATAGACACTGCAGGCCCATAGACACTACAGGCCCATAGACACTACAGGCCCATAAACACTACAGGCCCATAAACACTACAGGCCCATAGACACTACAGACACATAGACACTACAGACACATAGACACTACAGGCCCATAGACACTACAGGCCCATAGACACTACAGGCCCATAGACACTACAGACCCATAGACACTACAGACCCATAGACACTACAGACCCATAGACACTACAGACCCATAGACACTACAGACCCATAGACACTACAGACCCATAGACACTACAGACCCATCAGGCCCATAGACACTACAGACCCATAGACACTACAGACCCATAGACACTACAGACCCATAGACACTACAGACCCATAGACACTACAGACCCATAGACACTAAAGACACATAGACACTACAGGCCCATAGACACTACAGTGACCCATAGACACTACAGTGACCCATAGACACAACAGACCCATAGACACTACAGGGGCCCATAGACACTACAGGCCCATAGACACTACAGACCCATAGACACTACAGGGGCACATAGACACTACAGGGGCACATAGACACTACAGGCCCATAGACACTACAGACCCATAGACACTACAGACCCATAGACACTACAGTGACCCATAGACACTACAGGCCCATAGACACTACAGGCCCATAGACACTACAGTGACCCATAGACACTACAGGCCCATAGACACTACAGTGACCTACAGACACATAGACACTACAGGCCCATAGACACTACAGACCCATAGACACTACAGACACATAGACACTACAGGCCCATAGACACTACAGTGACCTACAGACACATAGACACTACAGACCCATAGACACTACAGGCCCATAGACACTACAGACACATAGACACTACAGGCCCATAGACACTACAGACACATAGACACTACAGACACATAGACACTACAGACCCATAGACACTACAGACACATAGACACTACAGTGACCTACAGACCCATAGACACTACAGTGACCTACAGACCCATAGACACTACAGACACATAGACACTACAGGCCCATAGACACTACAGACCCATAGACACTACAGACACATAGACACTACAGGCCCATAGACACTACAGACACTACAGACACATAGACACTACAGACCCATAGACACTACAGACACATAGACACTACAGTGACCTACAGACCCATAGACACTACAGACAGTGACCTACAGACACATAGACACTACAGACCCATAGACACTACAGGCCCATAGACACTACAGACCCATAGACACTACAGACACATAGACACTACAGGCCCATAGACACTACAGACCCATAGACACATAGACACTACAGACACATAGACACTACAGACACATAGACACTACAGACACATAGACACTACAGACACATAGACACTACAGGCCCATAGACACTACAGGCCCATAGACACTACAGTGACCTACAGACACATAGACACTACAGTGACCTACAGACACATAGACACTACAGGCCCATAGACACTACAGACCCATAGACACTACAGACCCATAGACACTACAGACCCATAGACACTACAGGCCCATAGACACTACAGGCCCATAGACACTACAGGCCCATAGACACTACAGGCCCAGACACTACAGACACGTAGACACTACAGGCCCATAGACACTACAGGCCCATAAACACTACAGCCCAGGTAAACACACAGGCCCATAGACACTACAGACACATAGACACTACAGGCCCATAGACACTACAGGCCCATAGACACTACAGACCCATAGACACTACAGGCCCATAGACACTACAGACCCATAGACACTGACCCATAGACACTACAGGCCCATAGACACTGTCAGACCCATAGACACTACAGACCCATAGACACTACAGCAGGCCCATAGACACTACAGACCCATAGACACTACAGGCCCAGACACTACAGACCCATAGACCTACAGACCCATAGACACTACAGGCCCATAGACACTAAAGACCCATAGACACTACAGACCCATAGACACTACAGGCCCATAGACACTACAGGCCCATAGACACTACAGGCCCATAGACACTACAGACCCATAGACACTACAGGCCCATAGACACTACAGGCCCATAGACACTACAGACCCATAGACACTACAGGCCCATAGACACTACAGGCCATAGACACTACAGGCCCATAGACACTACAGACCCATAGACACTACAGACCCATAGACACTACAGGACCCATAGACACTACAGGCCCATAGACACTACAGGCCCATAGACACTACAGGCCCATAGACACTACAGACCCATAGACACTACAGGCCCATAGACACTACAGACCCATAGACACTACAGGCCCATAGACACTACAGACCCATAGACACTACAGGCCCATAGACACTACAGACCCATAGACACTACAGGCCCATAGACACTACAGACCCATAGACACTACAGACCCATAGACACTACAGGCCCATAGACACTACAGACCCATAGACACTACAGGCACATAGACACTACAGACCCATAGACACTACAGACACATAGACACTACAGACCATAGACACTACAGGCCCATAGACACTACAGACACATAGACACTACAGGCCCATAGACACTACAGACACATAGACACTACAGGCCCATAGACACTACAGACACATAGACACTACAGACCCATAGACACTACAGACCCATAGACACTACAGACACATAGACACTACAGACACATAGACACTACAGACACATAGACACTACAGACACATAGACACTACAGACCCATAGACACTAGACAGACAGGCATAGACACTACAGGCCCATAGACACTACAGACCCATAGACACTACAGGCCCATAGACACTACAGACACATAGACACTACAGACCCATAGACACTACAGGCCCATAGACACTACAGTGACCTACAGACACATAGACACTACAGGCCCATAGACACTACAGACCCATAGACACTACAGGCCCATAGACACTACAGGCCCATAGACACTACAGGCCCATAGACACTACAGGCCCATAGACACTACAGGCCCATAGACACTACAGGCCCGTAGACACTACAGGCCCGTAGACACTACAGGCCCGTAGACACTACAGGCCCGTAGACACTACAGGCCCGTAGACACTACAGGCCCAGAGACACTACAGGCCCATAGACACTACAGGCCCATAGACACTACAGGCCCATAGACACTACAGGCCCATAGACACTACAGGCCCATAGACACTACAGACACATAGACACTACAGGCCCATAGACACTACAGACCCATAGACACTACAGGCCCATAGACACTACAGGCCCATAGACACTACAGGCCCATAGACACTACAGACCCATAGACACTACAGGCCCATAGACACTACAGACACATAGACACTACAGGCCCATAGACACTACAGACCCATAGACACTACAGACCCATAGACACTACAGACCCATAGACACTACAGGCCCATAGACACTACAGGCCCATAGACACTACAGACCCATAGACACTACAGGCACATAGACACTACAGGCCCATAGACACTACAGGCCCATAGACACTACAGACCCATAGACACTACAGACCCATAGCCACTACAGACACATAGACACTACAGGCCCATAGACACTACAGACCCAGACACTACAGACCCATAGACACTACAGGCCCATAGACACTAGACCCATAGACACTACAGGCCCATAGACACTACAGACCCATAGACACTACAGACACATAGACACTACAGGCCCATAGACACTACAGGCCCATAGACACTACAGACCCATAGACACTACAGGCCCATAGACACTACAGACCCATAGACACTACAGACCCATAGACACTACAGACCCATAGACACTACAGACACATAGAGATACTCCAGTGGGGTCCAGCAGGGGTCCAGCAGCAGGTGTCATTGGGGAGCTAGAGAGACTCCAGTGGGGTCCAGCAGGGGTACAGCAGCAGGTGTCATTGGGGAGCTAGAGAGACTCCAGTGGGGTCCAGCAGCAGGTGTCATTGGGGAGCTAGAGAGACTCCAGTGGGGTCCAGCAGGGGTCCAGCAGCAGGTGTCATTGGGGAGCTAGAGAGACTCCAGTGGGGTCCAGCAGCAGGTGTCATTGGGGAGCTAGAGAGACTCCAGTGGGGTCCAGCAGGGGTACAGCAGCAGGTGTCATTGGGGGAGCTAGAGAGAGACTCCAGTGGGGTCCAGCAGCAGGTGTCATTGGGGAGCTAGAGAGACTCCAGTGGGGTCAGCAGGGGTCCAGCAGCAGGTGTCATTGGGGAGCTAGAGAGACTCCATTGGGGTCCAGCAGCAGGTGTCATTGGGGAGCTAGAGAGACTCCAGTGGGGTCGAGCTGGTGTCCAGCAGCAGGTGTCATTGGGGAGCTAGAGAGACTCCAGTGGGGTCCAGAGCTGGGGTCCAGCAGCAGGTGTCATTGGGGAGCTAGAGACTCCAGTGGGGTCCAGCAGGGGTCCAGCAGCAGGAGTCATTGGGGAGCTAGAGAGACTCCATTGGGGTCCAGCAGCAGGTGTCATTTGGGGAGCTAGAGAGACTCCAGGGGGTCCAGCAGCAGGTGTCATTGGGGAGCTAGAGAGACTCCAGTGGGGTCCAGCAGCAGGTGTCATTGGGGAGCTAGAGAGACTCCAGCAGGGTTCCAGCAGCAGGTGTCATTGGGGAGCTAGAGAGACTCCAGTGGGGTCCAGCAGCAGGTGTCATTGGGGAGCTAGAGAGACTCCAGTGGGGTCCAGCAGCAGGTGTCATTGGGGGAGCTAGAGAGACTCCAGTGGGGTCCAGCAGCAGGTGTCATTGGGGAGCTAGAGAGACTCCAGCAGGGTTCCAGCAGCAGGTGTCATTGGGGATCTAGAGAGACTCCAGTGGGGTCCAGCAGCAGGTGTCATTGGGGAGCTAGAGAGACTCCAGTGGGGTCCAGCAGGGGTCCAGCAGCAGGTGTCATTGGGGAGCTAGAGAGACTCCAGTGGGGTCGAGCTGGTGTCCAGCAGCAGGTGTCATTGGGGAGCTAGAGAGACTCCAGTGGGCCGAGCTGGGGTCCAGCAGCAGGTGTCATTGGGGAGCTAGAGAGACTCCAGTGGGGTCCAGCAGGGGTCCAGCAGCAGGAGTCATTGGGGAGCTAGAGAGACTCCATTGGGGTCCAGCAGCAGGTGTCATTGGGGATCTAGAGAGACTCCAGTGGGGTGCAGCAGGGTCCAGCAGCAGGTGTCATTGGGGAGCTAGAGAGACTCCAGGGGGTCCAGCAGCAGGTGTCATTGGGGGAGCTAGAGAGACTCCAGGGGGTCCAGCAGGTGTCATTGGGGAGCTAGAGAGACTCAGTGGGGTCCAGGAGCAGGTGTCATTGGGGAGCTAGAGAGACTCCAGTGGGGTCCAGCAGCAGGTGTCATTGGGGAGCTAGAGAGACTCCAGCAGGGTTCCAGCAGCAGGTGTCATTGGGGAGCTAGAGAGACTCCAGTGGGGTCCAGCAGCAGGTGTCATTGGGGAGCTAGAGAGACTCCAGTGGGGTCCAGCAGCAGGTGTCATTGGGGAGCTAGAGAGACTCCAGTGGGGTCCAGCAGCAGGTGTCATTGGGGAGCTAGAGAGACTCCAGCAGGGTTCCAGCAGCAGGTGTCATTGGGGATCTAGAGAGACTCAGTGGGGTCCAGCAGGGGTCCAGCAGCAGGTGTCATTGGGGAGCTAGAGAGACTCCATTGGGGTCCAGCAGGGGTCCAGCAGCAGGTGTCATTGGGGAGCTAGAGAGACTCCAGTGGGGTCGAGCTGGTGTCCAGCAGCAGGTGTCATTGGGGAGCTAGAGAGACTCCAGTGGGGTCGAGCTGGGGTCCAGCAGCAGGTGTCATTGGGGAGCTAGAGAGACTCCAGTGGGGTCCAGCAGGGGTCCAGCAGCAGGAGTCATTGGGGAGCTAGAGAGACTCCATTGGGGTCCAGCAGCAGGTGTCATTTGGGAGCTAGAGAGACTCCAGGGGGGTCCAGCAGCAGGTGTCATTGGGGAGCTAGAGAGACTCCAGTGGGGTCCAGCAGCAGGTGTCATTGGGGAGCTAGAGAGACTCCAGTGGGGTCCAGCAGCAGGTGTCATTGGGAGCTAGAGAGACTCCAGCAGGGTTCCAGCAGCAGGTGTCATTGGGGAGCTAGAGAGACTCCAGTGGGGTCCAGCAGCAGGTGTCATTGGGGAGCTAGAGACTCCAGGGGTCCAGCAGCAGGTGTCATTGGGGAGCTAGAGAGACTCAGTGGGGTCCAGCAGCAGGTGTCATTGGGGAGCTAGAGAGACCAGCAGGGTTCCAGCAGCAGGTGTCAGGGGAGCTAGAGAGACTCCAGTGGGGTCCAGCAGCAGGTGTCATTGGGGAGCTAGAGAGACTCAGTGGGGTCCAGCAGGGGTCCAGCAGCAGGTGTCATTGGGGAGCTAGAGAGACTCCAGTGGGGTCCAGCTGGTGTCCAGCAGCAGGTGTCATTGGGGAGCTAGAGAGACCAGTGGGGTCGTGCTGGGGTCCAGCAGCAGGTGTCATTGGGGAGCTAGAGAGACTCCAGTGGGGTCCAGCAGGGTCCAGCAGCAGGAGTGTCATTGGGGAGCTAGAGAGACTCCATTGGGGTCCAGCAGCAGGTGTCATTGGGGATCTAGAGAGACTCCAGTGGGGTGCAGCAGGGTCCAGCAGCAGGTGTCATTGGGGAGCTAGAGAGACTCCAGGGGGTCCAGCAGCAGGTGTCATTGGGGAGCTAGAGGACTCCAGGGGGTCCAGCAGCAGGTGTCATTGGGGAGAGAGACTCCAGTGGGGTCCAGGAGCAGGTGTCATTGGGGAGCTAGAGAGACTCCAGTGGGGTCCAGCAGGGTGTCATTGGGGAGCTAGAGAGACTCCAGGGGGTTCCAGCAGCAGGTGTCATTGGGGAGCTAGAGAGACTCCAGTGGGGTCCAGCAGCAGGTGTCATTGGGGAGCTAGAGAGACTCCAGTGGGGTCCAGCAGCAGGTGTCATTGGGGAGCTAGAGAGACTCCAGTGGGTCCAGCAGCAGGTGTCATTGGGAGCTAGAGAGACTCCAGGGGTTCCAGCAGCAGGTGTCATTGGGGATCTAGAGAGACTCCAGTGGGGTCCAGCAGCAGGTGTCATTGGGGAGCTAGAGAGACTCCAGTGGGTCCAGCAGGGGTCCAGCAGCAGGTGTCATTGGGGAGCTAGAGAGACTCCAGCAGGGTCCAGCAGCAGGTGT
The DNA here is from genome assembly GCF_034236695.1 of Oncorhynchus nerka. Lineage (NCBI taxonomy): Eukaryota > Metazoa > Chordata > Actinopteri > Salmoniformes > Salmonidae > Oncorhynchus > Oncorhynchus nerka. The sequence continues at coordinate 15,604,553 of NC_088405.1, forward strand.
GATCTACACATCCTCCTCAATCATTTATTTGATCTTGTTGCATAACAGAACAGAACATTCACATCACATTGGAACGTCCCTCAACCACCCAACACACACATCTGATATTACAAACACCGCAGGAGGTATAGAAGAAGCTTTTTAAGGTGGACCATAGCTAGCCCACTGGGCACACACTGGTCGAATCAACGTTGTTTCAACATCATTTGTCAACGACATTGACGTGAATCAACGTGGAAAATACATTAGATTTGAAAAAGTCATGAACCATTTCCAGCAGCATTGTAAAGATTGAAATGATGATAAAACAGGTTGTTACATCAATCTAATTTCAACATAATCATCAGAACTATGTATACATTGAAATTGCAAGGAAAATTCCACATAGAAATGTAAAAATATTTTTCATCCTATATTCAATAAGTATTGGGTGGCTGAAATGACGTTTAATTTATTATTTCATTCTACATTTTATTTGACCTTTTTAAATATTGATAGTAACATTTTATGTTTGAATATATTTTCTACATAGATTCCACGTGCAATCGTTACCAAATTACATTGAACCAACATTGATTCAACCAGTGTGTGCCCAGTGGGCTAGCTATGGTCCACCTCAAAGTGGGAGGTTCCTTCCAAAGCCTTCTCAGTTAGGACACAAGTTCCCGTCAAATTCCAGCCTATTAGAATGGCTGCACATACACTATATAACTGATATCCAAAACATACAACTCACACAACAAAACCAATAAACGGTGTCATATACCCAGAAGACTCTCAGCGTGATACTGTGCACACATCTTTAATGGCAATGGGAGGGCTAGGGAGTTGGACATTTAAGAAGCGTGGCTGTCAAGTGACCATATGGTGTACGACAAGTTCTGACATGTTGACACACTTTGATTTGATGTGATGATGTGAGGCTTCATTAGACAGTCTGTTCCTGTCTGACATTAGAAATATAGCAGGCCCAGTTCTGGCTGTTTCATTTGTTTCCTATTTGATAAATCATTCAGATTCATGTCATTTCAGCCTCAGCAGGCCACCCATGTTGATGTTGATGTTGTTGTTGTTGTAGTAGTGTGTGTGGCCCTCAGACCCATCTCTGCCCAGTGTGCATGTATAGGCAGAACCATCTCCCTTTCCTGTGTAATGCACACTGTCACATGCCCTGGCCAGAGTCACACACACACACTGTATATAGACTTTTATACTGTATCATTGGCTGTATGTTTGTTTATTCCATGTGTAACTGTGTTGTCGTATGTGTGGCACTGCTTTGTTTTTATCTTGGCCAGGTCACAGTTGTAAATGAGAACTTGTTCTCAACAAGCCTACCTGGTTAAGTAAAGGTGAAATATATATACAGTATATATTTTTTTAAATAAACACACACACACACATACAGTAGTCCAGCAGGGCATACATTACACAGACATTACCCCTAATGATAACATTACACAGACATTATCCTTAATGGTAACATTACACAGACATGACACCCAATGGTAACATTACACAGACATTACCCCCAATGGTAACATTACACAGACATTACCCCCAATGGTAACATTATACAGACATTACCCCCAATGGTAACATTATACAGACATTACCCCCAATGGTAACATAACACAGACATTACCCCTAATGGTAACATTATACAGACATTACACCCAATGGTAACATTACACAGACATTACCCCTAATGGTAACATAGCACAGACATTACCCCCAATGGTAACATTATACAGACATGACCCAGAATGGTAACATAACACAGACATTACCCCGAATGGTGATATTACACAGACATTAGAGATTTTATGTCTCTATTTTGGTTTGGTCAGGTGTGATTTGGGTGGGCATTCTATGTTCCTTTTCTATGTTTTGTATTTCTTGTTTTGGCCCGGTATGGTTTCTCAGTCAGGGACAGCTGACTATTGTTGTCTCTGATTGGGAACCCTACTTAGGTAGCTTTTTGCCACCTATGTTTTGTGGGTAGTTGTTTTCTGTTTAGTGTTCTGCACCTGACAGGACTGTTTCGGTTTCGTTTATTCACTTTGTTAGTTTGTTCTAGTGTTCAGTTTAATAAAAGTTATAAACACTCACCACGCTGCGCTTTGGTCCGATTCTTCCTCATCAGACGACCTACGACTGTTACACACAGACATTACCCCCAATGGTAACATTATACAGACATACCCCTAATGGTAACATTATACAGACATTACCCCTAATGATAACATTACACAGACATTAACCTTAATGGTAACATTACAC